>NW_021963957.1:0-10000 GCF_902167405.1 Gadus morhua | reverse complement strand
GTTTGGCTCTGTGTGTGTGGGTGTGTGTGTGTGCGTGGGTGTGGGTGTGTGCGTGGGTTTGGCTGTGTGTGTGTGGGTGTGTGTGTGTGCGTGGGTGTGGGTGTGTGTGTGGGTTTGGCTGTGTGTGTGTGGTTGCGTGGGTTTGGCTGTGTGTGCGTGGGTGTGTGTGTGTGCGTGGGTGTGGGTGTGTGTGTGGGTTTGGCTGTGTGTGTGTGGTTGCGTGGGTTTGGCTGTGTGTGCGTGGGTGTGTGTGTGTGCGTGGGTGTGGGTGTGTGTGTGGGTTTGGCTGTGTGTGTGTGGTTGCAGGTTTGCACATTAACGTGTGCATTCTTTATTAAAGCGTTGTGATTCCATTCGATCACACTGTGTTATATTGTTCTATTGCCTCTGTTGGTTGAATAAGCACAAACAGGAGAGAGACGCCAGCCCCTGCCGGTTTCAGCCGGTCGTAAACAGGTTAGGAGCAGAATTGATTGTGAATAAAAATCAAGATGTCTGTTTAATCATATTCAGCGAGTACAACTGTAATAACATGTATGGAAGTGCACCAAACCGAAAAATGTCAATTACATCTTGAATTAAAGGTCCCATTTGACTATTTTATTTTGCCTACATTATGTAAATTGTCGACTACAGGAAGTGTGTGTGTGTGTGTGTGTGTGTGTGTGTGTGTGTGTGTGTGTGTGTGTGTGTGTGTGTGTGTGTGTGTGTGTGTGTGTGTGTGTGTGTGTGTGTGTGTGTGTGTGTGTGACAGCAACTCCTCTAACAACGACCTTCTTGCAAGCCGGGAGAGGGTAAAACCACGGGGGGGATGAATGTGTGTGTGTGTGTGTGTGTGTGTGTGTGTGTGTGTGTGTGTGTGTGTGTGTGTGTGTGTGTGTGTGTGTGTGTGTGTGTGTGTGTGTGTGTGTGTGTGTGTGTGTGTGTGTGTGTGTGTGTGTTTTCATCTGTGTGAGGGTGTATTTTTGTGTCTGGATGATAAAGTGTGAGTGACCATGCATGGTGTGTGTTTCTGTGTGTTTGTGCAGCAGTTTAGTTTATGTATGTGTACGTGTGTGTGTGTGTGTGTGTCTGTACGTATGTGTATGTGTGCGAGTGTCTGTACGTATGTGTGTGCGTGGGCTTAATGGGTCTAAGCAGTTCCCTTTGACCCATTTATCTCTCTCTCTTAACCTGCAGAGATTTGCTGGAGGTCAGTGGGATACGAGGCTGTGTAATGGGGGCCGAGGGACAATGGAGAGAGGGAGGGAGGGAGGGAAGGAGGGAGGGGAGGGGAGAGAGAGGGAGAGGGAGAGGGAGAGAGAGAGAGAGAGAGAGAGAGAGAGAGAGAGAGAGAGAGAGAGAGAGAGAGAGAGAGAGAGAGAGAGAGAGAGAGGGGGAGAGAGAATTGGGTGGAGACCTGCAGGTAATACTGGTGTCGGTACGATTAGGGTTATGGTTGTGTGACCATAGTGAGTGAGACACACTAAATTAACTCTCAATATTTACTTGCCATTATTGTCAATAAAGTTTTCAGTTATTGCTTTGTTATTTGTTTGAAAAGTTTGAGCGAAAAGAAAACTGTTGAAAATGAATAGCGTACTACTTATTGGAAATTCGCGAATGAAAAAAAAAGGCCTGTATTCTTAAACAGTATATTTATTAGTTTATGGAGGGAATGCACAGAGACAAAGCCCGCTGATCCACCTCTCCAGAGAGTGGAGGTGGCGTTGGAGGAATGTTAACAGCTTTTATATCGGGCGTAGAGAAGAGATATTCTTGAAAGGTGTAAAGTCGGGTGCAAACTACCAAACATTAACTAACGCAAGGGCACGAACACACACACACACACACACACACACACACACACACACACACACACACACACACACACCCACACGTGTATGTGCACTCGCATGCACGCGCGTGTGCGTGTGCGTGCGTGCGTGCGTGCGTGCGTGCGTGCGTGCGTGCGTGCGTGCGTGCGTGCGTGCGTGCGTGCGTGCATTTGTGTATGCTGGCTATGTGACATATCAACCCTGCCAAAGGTGTTTTAACCACTGGTGCTCCTTTGAAAAAAACTGTATAAAATGAAATCGAAAAAGTCAACACCTCTCTCTCCCTCTCTCTTTTTGCCACCCTATTCTGCCACTGTGTCACATACATCACCTTACACACACACACACACACACACACACACACACACTCACTTTGAGTGTCTGCAAAGATAAAATAAACCAGTGTGTGCGTGTTTTCTGTGTGTGTATGTTTTATGCATGTGTGTATGTGTCAGTGTTTCTGTGTGTGTGTGTGTGTGTGTGTGTGTGTGTGTGTGTGTGTGTGTGTGTGTGTGTGTGTGTGTGTGTGTGTGTGTGTGTGTGTGTGTGTGTGTGTGTGTGTGTGTGTGTGTGTGTGTGTGCATGTCTGTTGTGGAGGATAATCCAGTTTTCCACTCTGCTGTGATATCTCTATATTCCATTCCCACAACAACCCTCTCTCTCCCTCTCCCTCTCCCTCTCTCTCTCTCTCTCTCTCTCTCTCTCTCTCTCTCTCTCTCTCTCTCTCTCTCTCTCCCTCTCCCTCTCCCTCTCCCTCTCTCTCTCTCTCTCTCTCTCTCTCTCTCTCTCTCCCTCTCTCTCTCTCTCCTTCCTCTCTAAACCCTCTCAGTCTCAGTTCTCTCAGTCTGTCTCCGTCTCTCCATCCTTTATATCAAATGCTCATTTCCCCTCCACTCTGCGTCCCTCTGTGGCTCTCTCTCTTCCTCTCCCCTTTGTCCGTACAAGTCTCTCAATCCTTCTGTCTGAATTTGTATTTATCCTCTCTCCCCTATCCCTCCCTCCCTCCCTGTCCCTACATCTCTGTTTTCTCCCTCTCTCCCCCCTGCCCTCTCTCTGTCTCCCTCCCTCCCTCCTTCCCTCCCTCTCTCCCCCCCTCCCAACAGAGCTCTATCTAAGGGAGGCTGTTGAGGTGTTTTGCTGAATCAGGTGGTGAGGGGAGCACTCAGGAAGGCTCACAGCGCCGCTCGCTCTAAGACCCGCCCCCGAACCCCTCCGCCATCAGCACCCCCACTATCACCCCCTCCACCCCCACCACTCCCTCCACCCCCTCCACCCCCTCCACCCCCACCACCCCCTCCACCCCCTCCTCCACCATCACCACCTCCACCCCCTCCTCCACCATCACCCCCTCCACCCCCTCCTCCGCTATCACCCCCACCACCCCCTCCACCCCCACCACCCCCTCCACCCCCTCCTCCACTATCACCGCCTCCACCCCCTCCACCCCCTCCTCCACCATCACCACCTCCACCCCCTCCTCCACCATCACCACCTCCACCACCCCCACCACCACCGTCCTCTTCTGAGAAGCAGCTTAAATAAGAAACCAAAAGTTACTTCCTCTTTGATGAAAAGTAAAGTCTGAGGAGCAGCGGGGGGGGGGGGGGGGGGAGGAGCGACCAGCGGGTCCCAACCTCCGGTCCGCGCTCCGGCCCGGGGCCTCGTATGCAAATGGCGCCGCTGAAGACGGCGGACCGGGGCGATGATTGTTTAAAAAGAGTTTGAGGAGAGCGGTGAAAGGTCCTGGACGGACTCAAACAGACTAATGATGTACAGCCAGGAGCTCACCGCTAATGAGTCAGGGAGGGGGGGGGCTCTGCGTGGAGGGGGGGGGCTGCTATAAGATGTTGGACGGAGGGCGAGATCAAAACAAGTTGGTCACAAACACTTCCAGACCTCCACATCACGAGCTCCGTGAGCGCGGGCGCGGGGGCAGCAGCCGGCGGGCGGCGAGGTGCTAGGGCTGATGGGAGTCGTGGTTTGGCAGGCGTGGGGCGGACTGAGGATCAGGAGGGGGGAGGGATCAGGACTACAGACGGCGGCGCTGAGCAAACTTCCTGTGAGGTCGCTTTCTTAGCCGTCGCTGAACCTTGGCTGAACCGCACCGAGCCCACGAGGAACGCTTGGGATAGGAGTCCGTTTTAACGGAAATAAAATAATAAACAGCTAATTAATTTAGTGTTTGAGTTCACTTTTGGGAGCAATTTCTCAAATTAAAATAAAGTTGAAGTGAAAGAAGTCAATAGGTTTAAAAGTGGGCCAGAGGCAAATGTGTCAACTGATGTGATTGAATAAACAAATTGTTGTGTGTCGTAGTGTATTGTTGTGTACTGTACTGTACTGTAGTGTACTGTTGTGTGATGTAGTGTGTTGTTGTGTGATGTAGTGTATTGTTGTGTGATGTAGTGTATTGCTGTGTGATGTAGTGTATTGTTGAGTGTGTGTGACGTGGAGGCAACCGTCCTCCGCTTCGCGTCGGACGGTTCACGCCTCCACGTCGTCCATTAATTCCTGATAATGGACACCTCGTCGGGCATTATCCCTTACGTGATGTAGTGTACTGTTGTGTATTGCTGTGTGATGTAGTGTGTTGTTTTGTACTATAATGTGATGTAGTGTAGTGTAGTGTACTGTACTGTATTGTTGTGTGATTTAGTGTGATGTAGTGTACTGTAGTGTAGTGTTGTGTGATGGAGCGTGATGTTGTGTACTGTAGTGTATTGTTGTGTGATGTAGTGTGTTGTTGTGTAGTGTAGTGTACTGTTGTGTGATGTAGTGTGGTGGTGTGTACTGTGTTGTTGTGTGATGTACTGTACTGTAGTGTATTGTTGTGTGATGGAGTGTGATGTAGTGTGATGTAGTGTAGTGTAGTGTATTGCTGTGTGATGTAGTGTGTTGGTGTGTACTGTGTTGTTGTGTGATGTACTGTACTGTAGTGTATTGTTGTGCGATGGAGTGTAGTGTAGTGTAGGGTATTGCTGTGTGATGGAGTGTAGTGTAGTGTAGTGTATTGCTGTGTGATGGAGTGTAGTGTACTGTAGGGTATTGCTGTGTGATGGAGTGTACTGTACTGTAGTGTATTGTTGTGTGATGGAGTGTAGTGTACTGTAGTGTATTGTTGTGTGATGGAGTGTAGTGTAGTGTAGGGTATTGCTGTGTGATGGAGTGTGTTGGTGTGTACTGTGTTGTTGTGTGATGTACTGTAACATATTGTACTGCGCTGTGATTGGCCGGTGGTCACCTGGTCCAGCTCCTCCTGGTCTCTCAGACCTTCGGGGGCATGGCAGTACTTGCGCTCGCGGTACTTCCTGCGCAGGAAGGTGGCGCGCTGCTCCGGCGACGCCCCTATGGCGCTAAGCTCCTCCTCTTGCGGCACGCTGGCCGCCCAGAACCGGTTGGCGTTGGAGTTCCCCACTTCCAGGAAGATCTGGTAGAGAGACATAGGGAGTACAGGCGGAGAGAGAGAGAGAGAGAGACAGAGAGACAGAGAGAGAGAGAGAGAGAGAGAGAGAGAGAGAGAGAGAGAGAGAGAGAGAGAGAGAGAGAGAGAGAGAGAGAGAGAGAGAGAGAGAGAGAGGAGAGAGAGAGACACAGAGAGAGAGAGAGAGACACAGAGAGAGAGAGAAAGAGAAAGAGAGAGAGAGAGAAAGAGAAAGAGAGAGCAAAACCCGAACAAAGACAAAGAGTTAAAAGTTAAGTCAACAAATAAAACAAACGGACACATCTGTAACATGACCCCATGTTAATATAACTATACGTCTGATCCCATTATTCTAATGAGGCCTCTAGGACCACACCCAGCTCTGGGTGGAGAGTGTGTGTACAGAGTGTGTATAAAGAGTGTGTAGAGTGTTTAGAGTGTATAGAGTTTGTAAAGTGTAGTGTATAGTGTGTGTAAGAGTGTGTGTAGAGTGTCGCACGTGTAGAGTGTGTAGTTGATAGTGTTCACTGTCAAGGGTAGTGCGTTGAACGTGTAGTGTGTTTTGTGTATAGGGTGTGTAGTGTGTTTTGTGTATAGGGTGTGTAGTGTGTAGAGTGTATAGCGTGTGTAGTGTGTAGAGTGTATAGCGTGTGTAGTGTGTAGTGTGTATAGGGTGTGTAGTGTGTAGTGTATTGTGTATATCGTGTGTAGTGTGTGTAGTGTGTATTGTGTATAGGGTGTGTAGTGTGTAGGATGTAGTGTGTATTGTGCACAGGGTGTGTAGTGTATAGTGTGTAGTTTGTGGTGTGTGTAGTGTGTAGTGTATTGTGTGTAGTGTGTAGGGTGTGTAGTGTGTATTGTGTGTAGGGTGTAGGGTGTGTAGTGTGTATTGTGTGTAGGGTGTGTAGTGTGTGTGTGTGTTGTGTGTAGGGTGTGTAGTGTGTGTAGTGTGTATTGTGTGTAGTGTGTGTCTACCTCCACCAGCTCGTTGCTCCAGATGTAGCGTGTTGTGTGTAGGGTGTGTAGTGTGTGTAGTGTATTGTGTGTGTTGTGTGTAGGGTGTGTAGTGTGTAGTGTGTATTGTGTGTAGTGTGTGTCTACCTCCACCAGCTCGTTGCTCCAGATGCTGCTGTCTAACTTCAGGCTGCGGACCTTAGAGATGCTGGGGCCAAGAGACCGGTGGTGACCTGAACACACACACAGGTACGCACACACACACACACACACACACACACACACACACACACACACACACACACACACACACAGGTACGCATACACAAACACACACACACACACACACAGGTACGCACACAAAAACACAGGTTTGCACACAGAAACACACACACACACACACACACACACACACACACACACACACACACACACACACACACACACACACAGAAACACACACACACACAGAACAAAAGAAGGATCTTGTTGAGGTTCTTTGGTTGAAAGCCTTTTCCCCTGCGTGGGAGTTCGCCTGGCGAGAAAACATTAACGGCCTCGGAGGTCTGCTGTGACCAGAACACCAGCAACGTAGCGTAGCGTGCTATCAGAACACAACAGCATACCGCCACCTACATAACGATATCCATATGCTGTGCATAAGGTTAAAGTTTCTGAGAAATGCTACTGCTAGATACTGAAGTTTGGCAGCCGCCGCGTTTTGACAACTACTGTAAATATTGTAAATAAATAAATAAATAAGAAGCAGAGTAAATAGCCCAGCTCCATGCTAGCTCTAAACAGCCTAAAAATACCTGTTCACCTCCTCAGAGCTCCACCTGCCAATAGTTTCACCCCCAATTAAAAACTTTGCTGCTGACTTCTGGACAGCGAGAGTGTGCAGGCGTTAGCTCATGTGCGGGCGTGTGTGTGTATGTGTGTGTGTGTGTGTGTGTGTATGCGTGTGTGTGTGTGTGTGTGTGTGTGTGTGTGTGTGTGTGTGTGTGTGTGTGTGTGTGTGTGTGTGTGTGTGTGTGTGTGTGTGTGTGTGTGTGTGAGTGCTCGTGTGTGTGTGTATGATGGGGGGTGGGTTAGGTGGGGATCTTTTCAAACGCTCGCTCTTCTCTGTGACATTTCGTTTGCCGGCTCAAGGGACAGAACCGCTGCAAATAATAACCTGAGAGAGAGAGAGAGAGAGGGGTGAGAAAGAAAGAAAGAGAGAGCGAGAGAGAGAGCGAGAGAGAGAGAGAGAGAGCGAGAGAGAGAGAGAGAGAGAGAGAGAGAGAGAGAGGGGCGAGAAAGAGAGAGAGAGAGGCGAGAAAGAGAGGGGTGAGAAAGAGGAAGAGAGAGAGAGGGAGAGAGAGAGAGAGAGAGCAAGAGAGAGAGAGCGAGCGGCGAGAGAGAGTGAGAGAGGGAGCGCATCTTTTGTGGCGTTGTTTTTGTGTTGCCACGGCAACTGTCACAAGCGCTTCCTCCGTCTGATGGCCCCCCCCCCACCCCCCCTCTCCACCACCCTCCTCCTCCCCGCCCAAATTGTGACTTTGAATTAAGAACGGAGCTTACTGCAAATGACACTTCTGCGAGTGTGTGATGGGGGGGGAGAGAGGAGGGAGAGGGCGAGAGAGAGAGGGAGAGGGGGAGAGAGAGAGGGAGAGGGGGAGGCGGGGGCTTGGATTCACACCTCAGTGTTTGTTTGAAAGGAGGGAGTGGGCTTGAGGGCCCCCTGTCAACATTCCGAGAGGAAAGAGATGAAGCCATTAATAAAGTTTTGACAAACGCCTCGCAGAGCGGCAGGAAGTGGAAACAAACGCGGCGATATCTGAGCGTCTCGGCGCCGGCTCCTCACAACACACAAGACTTGTTGACGCAACGCTATTTATTTATCTGCTAACGCACACAGCACCTTCTCACAAACACTATGAAAGAGCCTGATACAAATAAAGAGTGTTATTAGACTCTGAAGTTGTGTCCTTATTGTTTGTCTCACGGTGTGTGGACAGCTCTACCCGACCAGCGTCCTGGAGCAGCTGACCGTCACGCACAGAAAACCCCCTGGACCACGAGCTCACGCGCTCACCGCTGGGATGCCCTCAGCCCGTCCTCCAGATGTGAGCTGAGGATAACCCCCCTGTGGGACCCCCTCGTCCCCCAGGGGCCCTAACTGCTGTTGTCCTATCTCCGGGCCCCTGGCGTTTAGATAACCCGGTCCAGGGGCCACAGACCAGAGACCCCCGGAGAGGGTTCACCAGCTGGACCCTCTCCCGCTAGAGGCCGCACACCAAAGGAGGGAGACCTTCAGAGTAGTTAGTCTCTCTCTGTATGTCTGCCTCTTTGTCTGCCTGTCTGCCTGTCTGTCTGTCTGCCTGTCTGCCTGCCTGTCTGCCTGCCTGTCTGCCTGCCTCTCTGTCTGCCTGTCTGTCTGGCTGTCTCTCTTGCTCCCTCTCTCTCTCTCTCTCCCTCCTCACATACTATGTCCAGTTATAAATATGGAAACATGTATTCCTCCTAAATGCAGACGGCCGTGTAGCGCAGAGCGAGAGAAGCGCGCGTTGTTCGAGTCCTCGGCTCAGTTCTCCATCGATCGCTCTGCGCCTCGCTCCAGCGTTCTCTGTTCGTAACGAACCAGAGTCCAACGCCATCCTGCAGTCTGGACGGCACACGGCCACGCTCCGCAGACCTAGCCGATGTATCGGAGCGCTCCCCAGTCTGCTTAGAGGCTAACTTTAACCACAGCAAGTTTTAAGCATACATTAACACCTGTTGTATAGATGCTAAAGCTTGTATGGGTGCGTAGGGATATTAAAGTGTGTATGCCTTTGTATGTATATTAAAGTGTGCATGTGTATGTTTGTATATTAAAGTATGAATGCGAGTGTGTTGATCTGGGAATCTCTGAGCAGGGGTGAATCAACCTTCGTGATTGGTGGACGTTTGGGTCAACAGATGTCCGAGGGTAAGTTGTACATGACGTTACCTGCCAGCGGTGGACAGAGACCAACCAAGGCTACTGATTGGTTTGAAGGCATCCCACAGGTCATGTCACCAGATGCCACAGTTTGTGTGGTATTACTTAAACTTAGAAAGTAAACGACCCAGAGTCATAATTACTTTAAGTGTACGCAATTAAACAGCATCATTAAAATGTTTATGAGAACAGAGGGAGAGAGAGGAAGGATCGAGAGTGAGAGGAAGAGGAAGGACGACAGACAGACAGACAGACAGACAGACAGACAGACAGACAGACAGACAGACAGACAGACAGACAGACAGACAGGCAGTGTCCTTCCATTCGTGCGTCCCCCCTCCCCCCCCCCTTACCTGCACACATCTTGCAGATGACCACGCCCAGGTTGACCGACGCCCACTCGGGCCAGGCCGCCCCACAGTCGGCGCAGCTCCGGTTGGGGGCGTTGGACCAGACCTTGTCCACCACCTCGTAGTCGCAGAGCGCCTCCTGCAGAGCCTCCACCCAGTCCGTCTTCTGGGCCTCCGACTCCGCCGCGAAGCTGCCGCCACACGGTGGAGAGGTGTCTCTGTTACTGTAGGGTTCAGACCCCGCCCACCCGGCTCCGCCCATCTCCACCCGGCTCCGCCCACCTCCAACTAGCTCCGCCCACCTCCAACTAGCCCCGCCCACCTCCAACTAGCTCCACCCACCCCCAGCCGGCTCCGCCCACCTCCAACCAGCTCCACCCAGCTCCAACCGGCTCCGCTCAGCTCCAGCAGGCTCCGCCCACCTCCAACCAGCTCCACCCAGCTCCAACCGGCTCCGCCCACCTCCACCCACCTCCGCCCGGCTCCGCCCACC
>NW_021963956.1:182500-211669 GCF_902167405.1 Gadus morhua | reverse complement strand
ACGTCACCACACTCTCTCTGCTCCACTTCACCACTTTTTTCAAGGCGAGGATAAAAGCATAGAAACCACTATAAGTCAGGGCATGTGGAGAGTTTTAGTTATGTGCCATCTCTATGTGCCATCTCTGCCGAGTTCCAAGTGCGGGTGTGGTGACGTATATCATATGCGTCGAGAGCAGCGAAGAGCTGTAGTTCACAAAGCGGCCTCACATAAAACCTAAAATTATCAAACTTCTTTACAAATTGTTTTAGTTTTCTTTGCATGAAAAATTATCATTTAAATCCACAAACAACATATGTGTATCCAGGGCATATAAAGACTGGGACCAGAAAATAATTATTTTCTCTCCATTGACACCCATTCATATTTTTCGATCTCATAGGTCCCATGAGCGTGACTTCGCCACTCTATAGACGCTGTCAACTTCCGTTCAGCCAGACTAGGCAAAGTGACCCTGAACACGCCTTGCGATGTGGACCAACGTATCTATTTCACGCCTTGGCGTGATACCGGGTTGGTGTGTATGTGTGTGTGTGTGTGTGTGTGTGTGTGTGTGTGTGTGTGTGTGTGTGTGTGTGTGTGTTTGTTTTGGGGTATAAAAGGACAGATTTCAAGACATTTCAAGACAAGAGTTACGAGGACCCTCCGGTATATGAGGACAGTTGGCTGTCCTCATAAAAATAAACCCTTTTAAACGTTTTCTCAGCATGTTTTAATACCCAAAAAGTGGTTTTCTCAAAAGTCCTTATGTACCAAAAACCTGACATATTTTGTATATTTGTGTGTCCGCCACTGCCCCTATCGGTGGTCGGGGTCCCTGCATGCTGCGACACACAAGCGCGGGAAATTATACACAAACGCGGGAGATTATACACAACGCGCGAAATTAGACGCTAACTCAACACTGCGCATGCTCATTTTGATGGCTGGATAGAAGAGAGCTACTACGTCTGTAATCACCAGATTCATTTGCTGGGAGTTCTGGAAATGCACGTTGTGGAGAGCAGGTAAGAAATGGTAAATGGAAATGGTTTGGTAAGCCTAACACTATTGTATTTTAGAGCATTGCTAGATTGCTAGCAGCTAGCTGAAAACATATTTTGTTTTTGAGTTCTTTTCATCAGAGGCGTCAGACTTTTACTAACGTCAATTCCGCTAGCAAACTACATTAAAACGTTGCTATTTATGCTTAGCATTAGCTTGGTAGAACGCTTAGCCTAAACCACGAACGGCACAGTGGTATTGAGGGAGGGGGAGAGGGGGTTACAATGGTGACTATAAATGTTGTTCAACTTTATTTGAAGTCTGAATTGTTCCAGTTTCTCTGAAGAGGTAGAGGGACGCGCCCATCTAGAAAACTAATGGACTAAATATTAAGTAGCCCAACATTAACTCCCACGTGAGGAAAGTATAGCCAGAGGTTATGGCTTGGCAAGCTTAATGTCCAGCGCTAGGGTTGTGCCGATGGACGAAATCGTCCATCGTGATGGCCGGGCTGACCGACATCACGATGGAGAGCCACCATCGTGATGCCCCCCCCCCCCCCCCCCCCCCCGCCATCAGACACACACTCATCCTCCTAGTCTCTTCTATAGTTAAGCTAAAAACGTTGCAGGGATTGCTCTGTAAATTTAATTAAGAATATATCTAATGCATATGCATGCTATTTTAAATACGGTAGCCTATGCCAGCGACGGGACTTCCGCGATCTGATCGCATTTCTCGAGGCAGATTACAGTGCCATGTCGCCAAACTATGACTGTGCGCCTGGAGAAGATGTACAGCGAAGCAGCAGCCTCGCCCCGTGAGATCCTGTCCTTAACGGAGAAAGTTGCCATCATCACCGATGCTTGGAAAGCGTTGACTACGGAGGCGTATGCCTACGGGACCGAGACCGTTCACTTTTTCACCGACTGGGTTGTGCAGAGTGCGATCCTGTAGACCCGCTCAATGCCAGAGGGGCACACTGCGGAAAACATGTTCGGCTAACATTTTTCGTTTCCAAATATTTATTTAAAAACGAAAATATCTGTTTTAGTGCCTGTGTGTTAAATTAAATGTTTTTATATCTTAAAAAAAATCCGTTGCAAATAGGAGGCGCGCAGCATCAATATCTTAACTAAAAAAAGTTAGTCGGCCAACGCAGACACATTGTCATTTAGTATCTGAGCATACTGTTTGAATATCCATGGTATTAGTGAGATGAAAAGTAGCGAAGTTGTGTTGTAGTTTACATTTTTGTTCTTAATTTCCTTAGTAACTTCCATCATGCCACGGAGAACTCCCCTGCAGGATGCCACTAATCACATCCTTGCAGGAAGAGACAAGAATTCAATGTTAGAAATCAAATATATTAATCCAGTTAAAGGTGAGTGACTTTGCCATACTGTACAGCAGGGTTCCCCAATTAGTTTTTCCAGAGGGCCAATTTTGGTCAAACATGCCATGCCAAGGGCCGAAATGTCGTTTCATTTTTCTAATTCGCCATTTTTAGGTGAAAATTTAGCTTTAATTATAATTACTGTTTTAGCGATAATGCAGGAGGGCTAGATCAATTAGGTTTAAATAGCATCCAGCTTCGACTGGAGGGCTTCAATCGCTTCGTACATGTCAGCAACAGCGTGGTTCTTGCCTTGTAGCTGCAGGTTAAGGGGATTCAGATGAGACATGATGTCACACAAAAAATTAACATCTGCCAACACCTTGGCGTCAGCCCGCCAGAAATTCGTGGGCTTTTGGGCTCTGCAGGCTGGATAAAAATGACACAAGTTCATCACGCAGGTCGCACACCCTCTGCAACACACGGCCTATACTCAGCCAGCGAACATCGTTGTGCAGCAACAGATCTTTGTGTTCAGCTGACATTTCCTCGGCACCTGCTTTCATAGCTCCACAACTTTTGTTTTGATTTTTTCCTCTTGATTTAAGATTTCACCAGCCATGTGAATTGCAAATTGTTTAATGAACTCTGCATCAGCAAAGGGCTTCTTTGCTTTATCAAGCATCCAGGAAACATGCAATGAAGCAGCTGTTGCGCTCTCTTGTGCCGATGCCGTTTTGCATATGGTTAAAACTGACCGCTCGTATGATGTCAACATGCTTGCAATCTTTTGTTTGCGTTGCTCAGATGTTTCTGGGAAACTTCCATTAAAGCTGGCAGCATGCAAATTACATGTTTCTTTCATCAATTTTCAATCCACTGATTTTTGACTAAGTTTTCAGTCTATGACTATTGTACAAACATCAATATAAATTAAAGTTGTTAATAGTATTTAAATAATATCTTAGTTAATAGTGGGCCTGTCTGTTGCTGTATTCTACACTTGGACATGTATTCATTATTGTACATGAGGAATTGAAACGTTGCATTGTAGCAATTTATAGGAATAATTCAGTTTTATGTGATTATTTGCAGTGCTGAGTTGTATCCAATGGATAGTCTGCTACCCCTGTTACTCTAATAAGGTTGTGTCTGCAGGTCGTGGTATCTTCACTTTAGCTGTTTTCAATCAAGGAGACTTTGTGGCCGAGTATAGAGGGGAGCTCATTGATGCAGCCGAAGCTGAACATAAACTGTACCACAATGCATGTTCGATCTTCATGTTTGACTTCACATGGAAGCAGAAGACATGGTGGTAGGCTCAGAATGACTAATACTGTATGTTTAGATTACTATAGTGAGAAGTCAGGATTTCTGAAGTAAAGATCTCATGTTGTACATTAACTTGCATCAACTGTGCATCAAACATCTATACTAGTATTGGATGTTGGCATTAGTGTACTGTAGTTGCTTACAAATTGATGTACAATTCAAAATTGTCACTATAAACGTCTGATTAGTGCATGATGTTTGTACATTTGCAGCATTGATGGAGCACTTGAAGATGGGTCATTTGGACGACTGGTAAACGATGAGCACAAGGCACCAAATTGCAGAATGAAGTTGATCGAAGCAGATGGGAAGCCACATCTCTGCCTTTTTGCACTGAAGGAAATTATGGCAGGAACTGAAATCACTTATGACTATGGTGGGAAAGAATGGCCCTGGCGTAAAGAGGTGGGTCATTTTGATTTTTTTCCCCTATGAATTGGTGTCAAGGTTTAAAAATATAGCCTATAGTTTGACATCTTGATAAAAATGAAATCATCTCTTTGTGTTAAACTGTGTCAGTTTCATGATGCCACAGAGATTACACAATACCTATCGCTTGTTAGTGCCAACAATCATAACCAAAAAACAGAAGTCACTGCTTGGTGAGAAGTCACGTCTTGGTGGTCTTCAATCTGGTTTTTAGTCAATCGTGTCTCTCTCCCAGATGATAACAGCAAGCTTATCTGAATGTTTTGTAGATTCCCCCTACTGTTACAAGCACTGCTGCCCAAGAGTCTATCAAAGACCGTTTCCAAGCACAAATCATGCCATCCACAGTCTGTATTGAAGGTCAGTGACTGTTTGACTAAATGTTTTATCTAGTTGTCAATGGTGTGCAATAGACGATTGAGAAAGATTTTTGCCACATATGGCCATGTTTACTGAGATGTTTTTTACATTAGTTATGGTGGCCGTATAAACATATTGTGTCTATAAAGAATGTGAACCAGCGACAGTGTGGTTGCTTCCAGAGTGATGCACAACCCCACCCTCCCTGGCCTTCTTCATATTCTTTCCTGTATTCTACAGAGACCAGAGAAAGACCAGAAGTCCAGTACTGCAATATGACATCAGGCAGCTCTGCTTGTGAGGTAAGGTTGAATACGGCTGTTCCATTGTTTTACAATGGCTAAGGAAAGAAGTAGGTCACAACACAAAGCATCACCATCTACACCTGGCATAGTTTTATTGAACGAGGGCACAGGAAAATGTAGTGAACTATTCGTAAACAACAATTCTTCCGCAAAATATATTTTCTTTAGCTGAATTGTTGGCAAGTAATTCACGAATGCAGACAGCGTAACTTTTCTAAGGTGTACTAACATAGAACAAAATGCAGAGATGTGATGGGATTTCACAACAGGATCAAATGTGATCCAGCCGATCATATTCAAGGGTCATTTTAAATTGTTTTAGTCAGTTCAACTGTACAATAACACAATTGTGTAATTGATGTCCAAGTTCACATGTGCATTTTTCTGTTTAACTTGTTTAGACACAACTCAGTGGTGCAAGCTTCCCTTCTGGCCAACACTCCGGTGCAGAGCTTAGTGACCACGCCCATGACTTGGAACCCGATGTTTTCTCTACAGACTTATTCAGAGGTGAGTCCCTGCTTGAAGAAACAATGCCTGGTACATACTAGGGTCTTGCAAGGCACTGTGCATTCATGTCCTGTGTTCTCTTCAACAGACACCGAATGGAGAGCAGAGTCATCCAGTCCCACACCAGACAGTCCAGCGCATGAGGTTAGTTTGAATTTAGCTGTTTATTTTGGGATGTATGAATGTTTAGAAATGATGTAGTTTCGTAAGGGTTATATTTATCAATGAATTACAATTATACCGCAGGTACAGTCTGAAAATCTTTGTCGGTACAGATAGTCATCACTTAACACTTTTTCCCCTGTCTACATCATTTTGAGTGTCATACACTTAAGGGTTTGAGTGAAATGGACACTGTACCAGTTGATGCCTGTTCATCTTTGCATATTGCTGTTCATTTTTTAGGTGCACTGTGTCAGAGGTCAAAGTGACACTTCTTCTGCGAAAGAGGGGATTGGAGAAGTTGGTGTCCAGCACCTTGCTGTGTTCTCAGCAGACCTTGGCAGTGGTCAGTTACAGTTTTGAGTAAATGCTGTTAATTTCTGGCAATGCATGTCATGCCTGCCAAGGGGTTGCAGCATGAAAAATGTGGCGATATCAGGCCATTTTTCTATGTCTTGATGGACATTTTGAGTAGAATATCATCTGTCAGGGATGTGAGTTGAGTATGTTATGCCTATATGCGGTTTTATAACTTGAGGAAAGTCGAGCACTGAATCTCCCTTTGTTCTCTTGTACAGAGACTGATTCAAGATCAGGGTGTCAATCATCCAGAGCTGCGCCAAATGAATCTGCTTGTGAGGTGAGTTTGAATTTACCTGTGTTTTGAAATTGACCAATGGTTAGAAGTACTGTGATGACCATGGAACACAATTTTCAGTGTTTTAGTAAACATCTTGCAGCTACAGTGGAAATGTCCTCTATTCAGTATTGATGGTTTTACTAACCATGGTGTCCCCCCCAACACTGTTTTTTTTCTGAGTGCACCATACACTGGGAGTTCAATAATGGAAATGTCTTCTATTCAGTATGGATGGTTTTACTAACCATGGTGTCCTCTCAACACCGCTTTTTTTCTGAGTGTGCCATACACTGGGAGTTCAATAATGCAAGACTTAGAGTTTGATCAAGGATTTCATTAAAAGTCCAAAGGACAGTGTCCTTGCATACCATGAGGTTGTCTGTGTTACAAACTGTCCTCACATAACATGAATATTCCCCTGTCTCACATACAGATGTAGAAACTACAGCACTTGCTTGTAGAGTGGCTAGTTAAGGAATATCGTTTTTTTCTCTTTAATACACATTCTTACTTGTGGCATCAATATGTACCTATATGGTGCATTGTCAGCTGTTACCTGCGGCTTGATGCTGAAATTTGTTATGCAGTGACATGCCTCCCTTATCCAAAATGATTGCTAAATCTTATTGAATATTCTGTCTTTGCACATACTGTATGGAGTATTCCCATCTGTACCAGTTGATGCCTGTTAATCTTTGCATATTGCTGTTCATTATTTTTAGGTGCACTGTGTCAGCGGTCAAAGTGGCACTTCTTCTGCGAAAGAGGGGATTGGAGAAGTTGGTGTCCAGCACCAGGAGGTGTCATCCCCTGTGTTCTCAGCAGACCTTGCCAGTGGTCAGTTACAGTTTTTAGTAAATGTTGTTAACTTCTGGCAATGCATGTCATGCCTGCTAAGTGGGTTGCAGCATGAATAATATGGCGATATCGGGCCATTTTTCTATGTCTTGATGGACATTTTGAGTAGAATATCATCTGTCAGGGATGTGAGTTGAGTATGTTATGCCTATATGTGGTTTTATGACTTGAGGAAAGTCGAGCACTGAATCTCCCTTTGTTCTCTTGTACAGAGACCGATTCAAGATCAGGGTGTCAATCATCCAGAGCTGCGCCAAATGGCTCTGCTTGTGAGGTGAGTTTGAATTTACCTGTGTTTTGAAATTGACCAATGGTTAGAAGTACTGTGATGTTCCATGGAACACAATTTTCAGTGTTTTAGTAAACATCTTGCAGCTACATTGGAAATGTCCTCTATTCAGTATGGATGGTTTTACTTACCATGGTGTCCCCCCAATACTGTTTTTTTTCTGAGTGTGCCATACACTGGGAGTTCAATAATGGAAATATCTTCTATTCAGTATGGATGGTTTTACTAACCATGGTGTCCTCTCAACGCAGTTTTTTTTATGAGTGTGCCATACACAGTAATGTTCAATAATGCAAGACTTAGAGTTTGATCAAGAATGTCATTCAAAGTCCAAAGGACAGTGTCCTTGCATACCTTGAGTTTGTCTGTGTTACAAACACGTGCACAGATTTTTCCAGGGGTTTTCCAGATAGTCCAGGGTTAATCAACCTATTTCCTTGCAGTTTGAGGTTATGTACTGCTGTGGCTAGGAAGAAGAGAATAATCAGTTTCCTTGCCCCTATCAATTAGTTACCTGCTGTTTTGATAGTGGTCTGTTTTGTAGAACATTTTTTTATTCTTCTTCCTACCTACAGCACTCACTGTCTTCAAACAACAGGGCTGTAGGTTGATTTACCCTGGACCTGGAGTTTAACTTTTAGGGCCCTATCTTGCATCCGGCGCAAGTGACTTAGTCACTGGCGCATGTGTCGTTGCTAGTTTACAATTTTGCCGTTTCTGAATACCATTGCGCTACTGACCAGGAAATACCTGGTTTAAAGTCAGTGGCGCGTTGTTCAGATGCTATTTTAAGGGCGCATGCATACGGATTGCTTGTGCACGTCGCGCATACACTTTGCTTCTCCCATCTACCTAGCCGCACATTCTTGGTAAATTATTTGGGAAAGAACAGCTGATGCAGCGGTAATAAGTTGTACTTTTAAATCAATGCATCTGCAAACACCGTACAACAAACACATATTTTCTTGACAGAGACATCGTGTAGGCCTACATGCCCATAACTTTTAGGATTGATGAGTATTTGATCGTGAAAAACATTGTTTTACCGCGAGTGAGTGTTAAAAAGAATGAATGAATGCGGGCGCGCGTGTGTGCTCTGTTTAAACACACGCAAACTAAACACGTAACGCATAATACAATCAATGGCAATGTCTATTACCGCGGGGACACATGCATATTAGGATAGCATACAATACTGATAAGAAACAATGTTTATAATGTATTGCGTATATCATTAAATAGAACCACAGTTACCGCATATCATATGTTATATCATATACGTTTTCTTTGCCGAAATTTATTTGAGGACTCAGTATTTCTGAAGTTGTGGAAGAAAACCCCTTATTCCATGTGTGAATTAGGCCATATTATTTGGCAATAAACTGAGCCATTTGCAGTTTGAAATTCATGTGCATCTGTCTCATCGGAGACTGCAGACGCGCTGTCAAAATATCAACTTGTCCGATTCAAATGCGCTCATGGCTCTTAAAGGGGATGGGAGCTGGCACTCTCATTGGTTTGTTGGACGTTACGCCCAAACCACACCTATGGGTAACTAGGCTGCTTCAGACCAACCCTTTTGACACTTGCGCCGTGACGCAAGTGTCATTTATCCGCCTGTAAAATAGCGATAGCGCTGTAGAACCGCCCACAAAGCTACTTGCGCTTTGCGCTTTCCCACTTGCGTTTCAGACCGTTAAAATAGGGCCCTTAGTGTTAAGCAAAGCCATTGATTGGTAGAGATCCCTGTTGCCATTTCTTTTTTTCTTTTCTTTTTTTACAAATAATAGAAGTTAAGCAGGGTAAATCTAAATTTGGCTTTGGACACAGGTTCCGAAACTAGATGTGTTTGTGTTTTTTAAATGCCAGATGAAGGTTTACTTCATTATTTAGAGGAATGGTCTCCTTTGCCATCATCACAAGAGAAGCATATCTTTCTCTTTTGTGTGTGTGATCAGTGGCACCCCAACAGTTAGCTAAACATAAGTCACAGGAATTTAATAGATATGCTTCTATATTATAAAAGTAACTTCTTTCCCCCTTTTCATCTCTCCTGATGGATTTGTTGAAAAGTTTGTGTGAAAGAAAAACAATTAATGATATAATTTGTGTGTGTAAAGGTTTTATATTTATTTCATGTTTTGAATTTTTTTGTCACAGTGTACAATCCATAAGCTGGTTTTTGAATCGGTGAGGATTGACCAATGCTGGATATGCCATTCACCTTTCACATCTTTCAGATGGCACGGTGTAAGATGCAAACGTAAGTGTGTTATTCATCTTCTCCTAATTAATGTATTTCTCAGTATAAGTAGTTTCATTTCATGCCATCGGTCAGTTCCAGACTCGCACCTATAAAGCATAAAAACATTTTGATTGAATATTTTATCAGTTCATACCATTGCGGTAGAAAACACTGGAGTAGTAGATACTATGATGTACCAGTCAAGTGAGTTTGCAAATTGAGGCACATGGCAGATAACCGAGAGCATACCTCCAAACTATTCGCCTTTTGGCAAATTTTACCGGTTTGAAATTAAAATAGGCTATTTACATGAAGCAAATTAGTTTTTTTATTGGGGGGTCAGCGAGTCGGAGAAGCCGCATCACAAATCTATCAGGCAGGGTTTCCTAATGCCTGGAGACTTTCGCCTTTGGATGTTGAATAAGTCCTTAATTCCTTTGTTATTATCTTTTATATTATTAGGCTATCTATATTGTCCTATTGTTCTTTGTTGATTAGACTTAGACCTAAGTTAGGCTACAACCTTAAATCCTCGCAAATGTTTCGTTCTTTCATGAGGTTCGCTGCAGCTCAGCTAAATCTGTCTTTCATGGACTTTATTAATTTGCGTGACTCCGAAATAAAATTACAACTCATAGATGAGTTGTTTTCAATGTTAATGCAATCGCACAACAAGCGAAATACCACTGTTTGAATTGTTGTATAGACAAATTCCAACAAGCTCATATTTGCGACGTTACCAATGCAAATAACACAGTTCTTGGTTTGATGCGCTACGTGAACATAGGGCAATGTTTGTGCTTCTTCGTCAGCATTATTAAAGATTAGCTTGGCTGAAAAGCATAATGCACACGTTTCATTTTGTCTACGTTTCATTATGTCTAAGTGAGTATCAACACAATGAAAATGCCCTCAAGTCCGTGGTGCATTCAGGTCATTGATGAAGTCATTTTGTAATTACACATATGCTCACAAACTTCGAAGATGATGTAAAACCCTTCGACTTTCAACTTTTTCTAACTTTGTGCCTTCCAATAAGTAACTGGGTCTTTCTTTACGCATCTGATAATAGATCGATTGGGCTTTTCAAGTGGACTTCAAATTTAGTTTGACTAATTGAGATGATAAATATACTGTGTATATATAAGGTCATGATGAACAAAAACTTCAGGCCTAATAAATCCAGAACTAATTCAATAGCTCGACCAAGCAATTGGCAATCCAAATGCTTGTAGGTGTCTCCACACCTTTCCAATTACTTTCCTTTTATTCTCACAAGCCTTTTTAATTAATGTAGGATAAACATTTCAGCATTTCTGTTCCACATTAGACCATTCTGCCAGAAATCTTTGGGCCAAGGATGCATTCTGAAACATAGCCTATATGGCCTCACACCTTACCACATTATGCATTAAAAAAAGAATCAGTGTTTGGTCAGGTCAGGCTACTAATGTGTCTGTTTTTACAGTAACAATTTATAATCAGAATCTCAAATCTCTTGATTGTAAGGAGGATGCCATATGTCATATTTATAAGTTTAATTCTGTTTGTATCTGTCTAGAAATACCATCAGAATGCACCATTTGAACCTTCATCGTAATTTTTCAAAACATTCTGTTTTTCATTCTGAAATCACTTCATGCTTCAGTTTTCAGTTCACTGTATGCTTATGTTTAGTAGTGTTAGTGAATTTAATGTGTGATGTGTGGGATCACTACATACTTTTTTAACTTTGACTTTGAATGGGTAATGTAAAGGCTCTGCCACTCCAGTGAATTCTACCTTAATGGTCAAACCTGTGTAGTTTTTGTCTATATGGAACATTTTAGCCATCACTCAAACTGTGCATTTGTACTGAACAGTTCATTTGGTAGCATTTCTTAATTGTGTATGTTTCATTAGTGTGAAACTTATGCCAATTGCATACTCATTTTCTTATTAAATGGAATATCAATTGTTGTCTAAAGGTACGGCCACACCAAAAGCGTTACCCGCGTATCACGCGTATAAAATCGGCAATTTTTCCATAGGGAACCATTGGTTTACGCGCGTATGAGACGCGTACGAGCGTTACATGCGTATAAGCAACATTTTACTCGCGTTAGGTGCGTATGAGGCGCGTATATATACGCGCGTATATATACGCGCGTACATATACGCGCGTACGAGGAGTTCAAAAAATTGAACTTTTTACGCGAGTAACGCTCATACGCGCCGCAATAGCCAATCAGCGTTGAGCTTGACCCGACGTCACTGGCAGAGAGTAGTGAGCTTGGACAGAAGCATACGGCCGACATCTTTCTTTATTCTGTGTGGAAATAGTAACATAGTTACGCCATTAAATGCTTTTATGGAAACATTTTTAGCGAGAAATGTGCATTTTACTTTCATAATGTTCGCTCGGTGAATGTGAAGGATGTTTGGTTTGATAGTTATGACGAAGAGGGAACGCTCCGTTCACTTGCATGGACAGAGTCTCTGGTTACTAAGCAACCTCAACGTCTTGGCGGACTATATATCTGCTGATCAACACTACGAATGCTGGAAACACACCAGACACACCATGTGAAGTTATTTAAGCCGATTATTGTTATTTATATCCGAGATTATTTAATCTAACCCGATCTAAACTCTATCACCCAAACACGGCGGCGTTTGGGTTTCCTACCTCGGACTCCAGCGCAGCCATGTCCATGGCAGCCACGGCCGGCAACTTTCTTTATTCTGGGTGGAAAT
Organism: Gadus morhua; assembly: GCF_902167405.1. NCBI lineage: Eukaryota > Metazoa > Chordata > Actinopteri > Gadiformes > Gadidae > Gadus > Gadus morhua. Next base: position 199,483 of record NW_021963956.1, on the reverse strand, counting down.
AGTAACATAGTTACGCCAATAAATGCGTTTATGGAAACATTTCTAGCGAGAAATGTGCATTTTACTTTCATAAGGTTCGCTCGGTGAATGTGAAGGATGTTTGGTTTGATAGTTATGACGAAGAGTGAACGCTCCGTTCACTTGCATGGACAGAGTCTCTAATTGCTAAGCAACCTCAACGTCTTGGCGGACTATTTCTCTGCTGATCAACACTACGAATGCTGGAAACACACCAGACACACCATGTGAAGTTATTTAACCCGATTATTGTTATTTATATCCGAGATTATTTAATCTAACCCGATCCAAGCTCTATCATCCACCCAAACACGGCGGCGTTTGGGTTTCCTTCCTCGGACTCCTAAATCCAGCGCAGCCACAGGCTGGGGGGGGGGGGGGGGGGGGTCTCATCTACGCGCGTTACGCGCGTATCTGACCATTTTTGACACAAAATGGTCAAGCAACATTTTAGGAGCGTTACGCGCGTACATGGTACGCGAGATACGCGCTTGGTGTGTTCGCGGCTTAATGCTGTGGTTTGTCTAATTTTGTCTGTGAAGAATGCCGTGGTGTGTGGCACAAAATCTGCCTCCAGAAATCCTCAGAAGACTGGGATATATCAGATGTAAGTACATTGAAGTATAATACGCTTAATATCAATATGATGGCTCTTAGCAGTTTGTTTTTGACATCCATCCTTCCCATGTGTATTTCTGTTGTTTAAAATATGCTGTATTTAATTAATTAATGAATTTAATAATACTTTACAGGATGATGTCTCATCCGATGATGAGTACATCCCAGATTCTGTATCGGATTCAGAAAGCTCAGGAACAGAGGGGAGTGTCGAGTTGGCTGTACCATCCAAGAAGTCCCATACCAATACACCTGATTTAGTTACTTTTGCTGAACTGGCCCCCGAACCAGAACCAGAAAGCTCAGAGTCTGTATCGGATTCAAAAAGCTCGGGAACAGAGTTGAGTGTCGAGTTGCCTGAACCATCCAAGAAGTCCCATACCAATATGCCTGATTTCGTTACTCTTGCTGAACCAGAACCCGAAAGCTCAGAGTCATACCTGCAGAAAACAAAAGATGCAAGTACCAAAAAGGGTACTGTGGATATTCTTGGCCAATGTAAATCCCCAACCAAATCAGGAAAATTCCTTAAAAGCCAAGTCAATTATTGTTTTGTATGTGAAAAACGTGCATGACTGTGCATTTGCACGTCATCTTGAGAAGCATGTAAATGAAAACGCTGAAATCGCACAGGAGTTCCAAACAGAGAAGCAGGCCTGAGACGTATGATTACTGCTTGTACTGTAAGGGTATGTTATCCAGAAAAGAACTTTCTCGACATATGAAAAGATGTGCTCTAAGACCCGAGAATAATGTCGAAGAGGGACCTGAGTGGAGACAGAGAGTCAGTAGTATAGCATCTGCTCAATCTACAATGTCCCAGCCAATTTCAAGTGAACTGTGGTCATTGCTGGGCAAAATGCACAAGGATGATGTGTCCACTGCAATAAGGAATGATCATTATCTCATGCAGTTTGCACAGTCACTCTTTAATAAGCATGGGAGTGACAGAGCAAAGCATGGGTATATAAGACAGAAAGTAAGGGAACTTGGGAGATTACTTGTGACTTTGCGCCACACAACTAGAATCCATAACATGGAAGAGGCAATAAAACCAGGCAACTTCTTTACTCTTACTAGTGCTGTCAAGAGAGTTTCAGGTTTTGATCCCCAAAACAACTCATTCAAAGCCCCAAGTTTGGCCCTTAAAATTGGGCATTCTCTCAGAAAGATAAGTGACCTCATCATGTGTCGTGCCCTCATGGATGAGGACCAAGAGGGGATCGATTCCATCAAGAGGTTTCATGCACTTCATGAAACAAAGTGGTCTGAATTAGTTTCCCATTCTGCCTTATCAAACCTGAGAGAGGCAAAATACAATAAGGAAGCCAGTGGAAGCTCCAGGCTTCCACTGGCCAAAGACGTTCAGAAGCTGCAGTTATATCTTGGTCAGCAAGTAGAATTGGCTAAGGAGAAACTAGCCGATAACCCAACAGCAGGCACTTATGCAGCACTAGCAAAGGTGACCCTCTGTCAAGTCATTTTGTTTAATAGGAGAAGGGAAGGTGAAGTGGCAAGGATGACTGCAATGAATTTTGAAGATCGTGACGTGTCACAACTAAATGATGACATAAGCACTGGGCTTACAGAAGTTGAGAAGAGACTTTGCAAACAATTCGCCAGAGTGGAATTGAGGGGGAAAAAAGGACGAAAGGTTGCTGTGATCCTGACTCCTGATATGACTGCTAACCTGTCACTCCTCATTAGTAAGAGGAAAGAATGTGGAGTAACTGAAAACAACAATTATCTCTTCGCTGTTCCTTGTTGTGATGGTCACTACAGAGGGCAGTTTGGTCAATTTGCAAATGCTTGTGGAGCTGAACATCCTCAAAACCTCAGATCAACTAACCTTCGCAAACAGATCGCCACAATAAGCCAAGTCATGAACTTGAAAGATAATGAACTGGACCAGCTGGCCGATTTTCTCGGCCATGACATTAGGGTGCATAGGGAGTACTATCGACTGCCCCAATCAACAATTCAGCTGGCTAAGATCTCAAAGCTGCTTATGGCTATGGAGAAGGGAAGTGTGAAGGATATTCAAGGAAAATCTCTGGATGAAATTGGTGGTAAGAATCATTTACATGTTGTTAAATCTGCTTGGTGTATGTGTATATGGTTGGTGTAATAACATTTTTACAATGTCATTTCATAGATGACATAGACGAAATGGATACAGGAACACAGCAACTCCCTAATGTTTCCACATTGCAAGGTACTGTTAAAATGGGGTCCCAAGGCTACTGAAATTGTTGTATTCCGTGTTGCTGATTTTTTAATTGTTTTGGTGAAATATTTAAAATAGGCTTTTTTTTATACATTTAGATAACATCCTACTGTTATTTTACTGATGTATCAACTTTATATTGCCTACCCTAGTTGTGTAGTTGATACGATTGTTTTTTTTTTGGTCTTTTGTTGTTTTTAGACAATGAAGAAATTTTGGCTTCTGGCACTTTTGGATCGCCTCATCTCTCCGAGACTGCAGCTCAAGGTATAATCTCAATTATGGATCCAACATTTGCCGAACATATCTCATGTAATGAGCTGGGATCTGTGGGTTCATTAGTGTATTAAAAGTGTTTTAGTCAGGAATTTTCCAGTAGTACGATGGTTAGAAATGTTGTTACAAGCTTACCTTTTTGTCATCTCTCTTCATTGTGACACATATGCTTTGTGGTTAGTATTTTGATGTGTTCAGTAGTTTGCATGATCATTTTAAAACAACAGGGAAGACTTGGCCTGTGTAAAATGTATATCATTTCCTAGTATAATTATCACTCAAGGTATGGTTGCACACTCAGGCTCTCCTGACTTTACCCGGTTCAACAACTTTGCCATGAGCATAGTTATTATAATATAGAATTGTCTGTCTGCTTGTCATGTGCATGTTAGTAGAATATATTACAGTTTTACATGTATCCCCTCTATACCCATGGTGTTTGATTGGTAGGCAGACAGGCCCTTTAAGCCCATACATTTATACTGTGCAATGTTTTTTTAGATGACCAGGGAAACTCTGTCTGTGTAACTTCTGGTTCACCTCATCTCCCTGACCCAGTTACTCAAGGTATTTATTAGATGCGGTCACTAGGCACACTTGCCAATGTGCAGTCAACACTTACATTATGTTTGGTTAGACATATGTAAGGGATAATGTATAGAACGCCAGTCATTATGGGGAATATGAGCCCAGACAGGGCGAACTGGACCCTGACACGAAGCGGAGGGGTCAAGCTTCGTCCTGAAGGGGCTCATATTCCCCATTGATTGGTAGGCAGACAGGCTCTTTAAGCCCATACATTTATACTGTGCAATGTTTTTTTTAGATGACCAAGGGAACTCTGCCTGTGTAACTTCTGGTTCACCTCATCTCCCTGACTCAGTTACTCAAGGTATTATTTAAACGCGGTCACTAGGCACACTAGGCACACTTGCTAATGTACAGTCAACACACATAAATCATATAAAGAAGCTGGGTGTATTTTGTTTTTAACAAGCAGTGTAATGAAATGTCATGTTAATGAAAACAATCCAACTTCATTTTTAGCAGATCTAGTCAATTTATTACCACACATATTTTGTCTACACAAGTTCCAGTTTTTTCGGCAATTTTGAACAGCAACATCCCTACCTGCAAGTACATCCTTGCAAGTACAACTTTTTTTATCTTCTAATCTTTTTTTTAATTGTTCAGGTTTCCGTGTTTCATCAAGGCAGTGTACGAAGAGACCATGGTCTGGTGAGGAGCAACAAGCCGTGATGAAACATCTGAGGCCTTTTGTTGAAAATGGTGTCACTGCCACCAGTGGGCAGTGCCTGCAGTGCAAGGAAAAGGAACACCCTATCTTGGAGACAAGATCCATTCAAAACATTCAAGATTTTGTACGCAACAGAGGCTTGGCCTTTAAAAGGTATTCAAATGCTAAACGCTAAATGCACTTTTGGATAGCTTTTTTTTTTAGCCTTTCTAGGCATGTTTTACAAGTTGGTGTCCTGTGTTCAGAAATGGGTTAGGTCAGTGTTTTATATATATTTTTTATATATATTTGATCAATCTGGTAAGTTTAGATATATGTTTCCTTGTACATATTTAGATGTATAAAAGACATGTATTGCTTTACATATAGGGCTGTTTTCCCCTTGGTTGCTTTTGTGTTCATGGCTGGGAGGATCATTTAATGGAAGATGATACTCAACCAGTAAAAAAGCAGGAAAAATGTCGTGCTTTGTCAGAATTTATTTCATAAATGGTCATTTAAAATACTTAAAATCTTGCCATTGCTATTTGGTTTTAGTGTTTTTTCTCTCATCATTTAACACTATTTAACGCTATTTCTTGTTAAGAGCTACTGTTTTTTAAAGGGGAAGTGTACCCCATAATTTTTGCTGTATGCGGTACTATCTAATTTCTTACATGATCTTAAACATAGTTATCTTCAACACAGTGATCTATCCCTTTACTTCATTTATTTTGCTCACAGGCAGTGTTTGTTTGTTTGTTTTGCCTGGGCCTTTTAATGTCAGGATTCACTTTTATTTTACTTTATTCATTTTTACAATGCTGTCCTTTGTTAAAGCCTATGGTGCAGGTTAACCGGAAGTTTCGATTAATGGGTACATAAAGCACTCAAAATATGTACCGCATTCATGAAATGTCTCCAAAATTGCGTTAAAGTCCAGTTTTTGTCGTTTTTTGTGGTAACGGGTGTTTTCTAACGTCGTTCGGTGGTGACGTCACGGTAGGGAGTCGTGGTGGAAGGTAGCCTCAGCCTAGTACTAGAACTATGGCGTCTAACTGGGATGAGGAAGAGGTGGCAAGAACCACAAATTACATTTATGATGGCCCACAGCCGTATAATTTCGAGCCTGTTAGACGTGAGGGGGCGAATGAGGAATTGCCGAGGATTGATGGCCGTCAAAGCCAATTAAATTCATGGTCAGAGGAGAATGGGTGGAGAGTTGATGAGGTGTCCTGGTGAGTTGCTATCATTTAGCAATGCAGCAACGAGCGCTTGAGCTATCCCCCCTCCCCGGATAAACCCTACGATTAGTTATCCCACGTTTTGATGGTATATATATAGCTCCAGTAACTACCGGTACATATTTTGCCTAGTCTTTATTTCTAAGCTTTTACATATTCCTCCGGTGAAAGTGTTGTTGCAAACGTACCCGGTAGCCGCCGATCACGTAGGCTGGTCATGAATTCAGCGGTGATTATTTTCGATTCTACTCCTCGTGATTGATTGTCATTGACACCATCAGGGTACCGCTTACAGAGAGAGGGAGAGTAGTAAGCGTGTCTGTGTCGCTGTGTTTGGCAGGTGTTTGTGTGGGCGGTGCCGTCCTATGGAATCTGTGGTGGAGAGCTTGTGCTGTAGGGAAGTGAGTGCGTTTTGGTCGCTGGTCGAGAAGCTCAGCCCAAGACCAGCAGATGTGACATGCCTCACTCAGCATCCAGGATTTGATGCATGCTGCCTGAATCCGTTTGTGCTTAAGATAGCGTACACACATTTCAAGCAGGATCATGGTCCCCTTCAAGCCAGCACGCACGAGTATGTTAATTGTTTGTTACTTTAGCATTCTTTTTATAGAGTCCTATGAACCAACTTAAACAGTTATAGGCGACTAAAGATGTGTTGCATAGACAATAAACATGCATGCAATTTTTTTATTTTCCTATTTCCCTAGGCAATACCGGTACACTGCATACAGGCAGGCTATATGATGGGCTTATGGAGTTCTTGGCCTGCATATAAGGAAGCCTCTACCCTCCTGTCTGGTTTCAGCCATCAGGCAACAATTTCAGAGTGGTGACCAGACCTATCATGGCTTTCAATGGCCTCGTTTGGATGAAGAATAAAAACCATATTGGCACGTACAACATGAATACAATTATTTTTCAGTTCAAGAATTAACTCATGCTAGTTGTGTTGCGATCGCTTAACCGCCTTTAAAATGTTATAAAATACACAGAACATGTGAATTCATATAAAAACAGTTTATTAGGTCATCCCAAGTAATAGGGATCGATTACTGAAAAAAGGGACAGGTTGAAAGGCCTGATATAGTAAACAAATCAAGAAAAAAAGGGTTAGGCACAAAGAAACCAACATAAAATAATCTTGCAATAGTGTGGTCTTACCTGAGGGTCAGCACTCACACAGCACATTCTCTCACTCACTCACGGACACATACATGCAATGATATCACATAGAGCAGACGCATAGTGATCCAAGAGAAAAGCGCACACAGAGGTCCCTTTCGGATTCTTACAATTCTTACTTTTTATGAATTATGGGGCAAATGGAGCTGTAATGGAATGATTTGTGCACACAACTAAGTAAAAAACCCAAGTAATAAAAACAAAACATGCGACATGCAGTGAGGCGGTAACCATGGTGATGCTGATAAAGGAATGAATGGGTTACAGCCATAAATAACCAAGAGATAATGTTAGTCGACAGATGTTAGGGTCAGCGCAAGGGGTTAAAATGTAAGGTTATAATAAACTTCCTGGAACAATCAAAAAACCCAAGCAATAAACAGCACACAACGAGAAAACAAAACATGCGGCATACAGAAAACCACCACCAAATAAAATAACATATACTTACTATATACATATATACATACTCACAACTAAATGATTGGCCTGTGTGGGAAAAAAACTATGCTAATTCAATTTTTTGTAGCGTGACTGCTGGGCTAGATAGAGGCTGACGGCCTCCTCCTTGGGAATTTGTTCGAAGGATTTGGCGATGGGGGCGGGTGCACAGGCTGACAAATTGGCGCTAACCTCTTGAAGAGCCTTGGGTGAATCCATGTAGCTCTCCCGAAGAGCCTCGATTAATGACGTTGCATAACCTGCAGACATAATAATGATAAAATACTGTATAAGATCGATGTCACAGATGTCTTGTGCGCAAATGTCAAAATATGATAGAACTGCATGACACTGCCTACCGTATGAGGCCTTCTCTTTGATGGGCACAACTACCCAGGCACCTTTTCTGAAACGTGGATATCGCACGCTATACCTCTCCAAACCATCGCTTCTTCGTGCGGTCTCTCTGTTCGCATTATGGTTGTAATGCAGCGCCGCTAAGAGAAGCCTACAGAATAACACATTTGAGAACACTTTCGAAACCTGGTGTATGTATGATCAAATGCGGCATTGTTATTCCATTGGACAGCACTGACCTGCTATACATGCCCTGGTATGAAAACCCAGTGTGCTTGGGTGCGAAGTGCAGGATCAGGGAGTGGAAGGCTTCAAGGGAGTAAGTCTGGTGCTGCGGAGACAGCTGTCGAACATCCTTCAGTAAGGATGTCCTTGTGATGATACCCTCCAGTTTTACTGCTGCCATTGAGCCTGCAAGAGACCAAGATAGGTAGGCACACACACAGCAGACATACAAATAGACAGATATTTTTTCTCCAGTGGAAACACATGAAATTGTCCTGCATATGAATTATAGCAAACATATTTACAGTAAACAGAATGTTATGAAATCCCCAGAGTATGAAATAATGATTTAAATGGAAACCCTGTAGAGCATTCATAATGCCACATACTGTGTACTGTACCTGGTTCCAGCCACTCTTTATCTCGTTGATCCCCCTCCAGAGGGGCATGAGCGCAACTGGAGAAGGCAGGGGTGTCATGGTCGTGGATGTCCTGAATGTGATTCACCAAGCTTCTCCATTTGGCCTCCATCACTCCTGGATTGCCATCAGGGGTTGAGGCTGCAGTCCAGTACAGGTGGTTTACTATGGCTGGCCTCCACAACTGTAGTTGTTCACACTGTCTGTCTTTTGAGGCTGTATCCAAGGCCTTCCCCAGACCTGGTTTAGAACAAATGGTATTAATCGAAATGCAATAAAAAAAAACTGCTTAAACTTTCCAACAATGGATACATACTTTTCCCAATGTGCCAGACATCAAAATAATGCTGTGTCCCTTCAGGGCACAGCTCTTCTCTCACCCATTTGGCAACCTAAGGAGTAAAGAGCAAACTTTTGTGGATGCTTGCACTGTCTGGCCCTCAGTGCATCAGCAAAGCACAAATGTCCAGCCTCAGTGAAATTCATAAATCTACATTATTTTTCTTTTTGTAAATACCTGGCGATGTCTGTCTGTGATGAGGGTTGACAAATGCAGGTCGTTCCGCCTCAGCAAGCCAATGCTGCGCTTGAGCCCCTCCATCTCACACCAAGAGCTGTTGGGGACCTCTGAGCTCTGCAACATAATATAAGTGTAAGTGTAGCCCTATGCATGGTTGTACACGTGGAAGTGCTATATTAAGATGCAGTCCATTTAACAAATTGCAGAGAGTTCATTTCTTTCTGTCTAATAACATCAGGCTTACCTGAACAAGCTGAACATCAACCACCTTGTTTACTCTGTCCTCTATCAATGTGTAGGAGCCGTACTTTGCACAGTGCCCTGGAGAATCTGACCTGGGGATAATTAGAAATTAAAATTATGTTTCAAGTTTTTAATAACCAGTGTCTGTAAAGACAATCCACCATGACATCTGCAAATGTAAACTAAAGCCGCCCTGCATGATAACAAATAAAAAAAAAATGTGCAACTGGTCTATGAGCTCTCGCACAAACAAAGTGTGGAGAACAGTATTAGGATACAAAATTAACAATGACATGAGATTATTAAAGTTCATACCCCTTAGTGACAGCTAGCATAGAATCAACAAATTCTGCTTTACCTGCAGTCACCAGCAACAACTAGGCCTCCATCCATTGCCTTGAGGTCACTAAAATTCTTGGCCTGCTCGTTCTGCCAGGCCTGAATGATGACGGGGATGGTGTAACGGCGCTGATGGCGAAAGAAAGTGCTTGCGCTGATGCACTGAAGGCCAAACAGGGTCATCATCCGTAATGTCTGGGTGGCCAAACATCCAGAGAAATGGATGGCCCCGCTTAAAAGGAGGTTACAGGTTGGCATATTCCTGTTTAGGATAGGCTGGTTTTGCCAGAAACGCTGGTAGCCACATGCACAGACCTAGATATTTAGAAAAAAAAAAACATGACAATCAGTGTATAACACTCAAATATGATGGCATCATAAACCCACAGACTAAAGCAAGCCTGGTACATACATTGTAAATTAACTGGAAAGACTAATTTGAAAAAGAAGCAACGTCAGCACCAACCAAGCTAGCCATTATAAATCCACAAGATATTAGACTGTTATAGCAACTAATGTGGATAGGAGGATGCACTGATCACTTGCAATGAGCAATGTGGGCAGACAGTCAGGGCTATTCGATTTTAGTAAGATATTCTGATTTTCTAAATCAGATATGGCCTGCAGTGTAAACAAAACCCTACCTGCTCTATTTTAACAAATGTTCCTTCCTGCTGCACGATTCTACTATCTGACTTCTCACAACAGGCCGGACAGATGGCAAACAGGGCCATGAGCTCCTCTTGGCAAACAATGAATTTGTCAATGCCACTACAACAAAAAAGAGGGGGGGGGGTGTCAGTCAAACTACAGATGCACGAAAATGAAAATTCAAAGTTGGTCTATGTTGGCTTTAAATTATCTCACTTTTGGTGGGGGTCACAAGTTTGAGATGGCTCCTCACACAACACCTCCTCATCCTCCTCAGACATCTGGTCTCCTGGTACCCATGATGCATCACTGATGACAGAGAGATCATCTTCTCCATCCGTTGGGTCAGGACTAGTGAGGGGGGTGGAAGTTTGTGTCCCCATGCTGACCATCTTGGGCTTCAGGTTCACTTGTACAGCTGTGGCAGAGTCAATAAACATACCCAAACAGATGACAATCATGGCAAATCTAAGCGGTTATCTTTTGATCTAGGTTATGTATTAATTTTAGCAATGTGTTTGGAAATTTCCTGCATGCATATAATTTGGCAACGTATGTTTTAGACAGCATATCAACCACTAAAAAAATAACAAGATTTACCGTGAGACCTTCCAAGGGGCTTCAAAATACATTGTGTCCCAGTGTCACAAGTGGAGTAGGGCAAGGGGTCCTCTACCGTAGCAGCATTGACACCGTCCGTGGTCTCACACGGTGAGGCATCTGTCAACATCTTGCGTAAATAAATTAGCGTCAGCGACACAGTCACGTCTAAATACATATGAAAGAGGACCGTAATAGTCACTTTCCATCAGGAAAAGGGCAATTAAATCCATCAACTAAATAGAACACACACACACTGTTGTGAAAGTCGCTTGATGAGCGCCACTGATCCAAACACTAGCCATGGCGCTTTCTAGTTAGATATGACAAGCTTTTGGACATTTACTTCAGGACAATTTTGTTTTGGTTCATATTCATGAATCACGAAATGTTCTTTTCTAATGTCAGACTGATCATGAGTCATGAAGGTAGTGGAGGCGGTGTCAAAGGGAATACGGTATGTAGTATACACAGGGCTAGCTAACGCACAGCTTGTAAACATTACCATGAGGCTTACCATAGCCAGCTCTCGCTTGCGGCTGGCGGCACTGATCTTGGTGCCTCTCGGTCTCGGGGCAGGGCAGGCAGAGAGATGCGTGTGCACAGAAGGCACGGCGTTCGGAATAAGCTGTGCCAGCCTCTTTAACCCGAGAGATACCATCCTGATATCCCCTTGGTCGTAATCTTCCTCCGTGAAATGAGCGCTGCAGACCTTGGAGTTCTTAGTGACCGAGGGAATAGAAAAATCTGCCCGTCTAACGCGGACAAACTGTACCCACTGTCTGAGGGTTGCCTTGTCCTTCGGAAAGGCATGGACCATGTGTCCTGTTCTGCTAGAATTATTACACCCAGCACAAACACAGTTGTACACCATTCTAAAGCTACACCTACCTACCCACCTACCTAACTCGCTATGCTACACCTACCTACCTAACTCGCTATGCTATGCTATGCTATCTGTCTGCCTGTCTCCCTATCTCTCGGTCTATATCTATATCGGTCTATATATCTATCTATTCTGTCTATCTCTATCTATCTATATGTCTATCCATCTATCTATCTAGGCTATCTATATATGTATCTATGTATTTATCTCTTACTTATCTGTCTCTTATCTCTCTCGTACTCTCTACTCTCAATGGGTCTCGAAGGGCTACGTCTGTCGTCTCCCTACCGTGACGTCATGCAACGGTTTCCGGGAGAAATGAGAAGCTATCGCAAACCGCTCCAATATGACCCACTTTTTCGTATTAAATTCCGTTTTGTGATACCCAACCACATTAAATACAATAGGTAACCATTAAAATGTTTATTACCAACAAGCAAATGGCGCAAATCCGAAAAAAATAAAACCTGCACCATGGCCTTTAAGGAAGAGATTCTTGAGGTGACCAAATCAAATATAGGTCAGTGATTAAACAAATGTTGTGTTGTGTGTTAATAATGACAAACATATGATAATTATTATATAATAAATAATTATTTTCAAAAAATGTGGCTTAAATGTAGATGAGTTAAGTTAATATTAGTATGGTGTACCTAATAATCCTTTAGGTGAGTGTATACCCTCACTTTGTAATTAGTGATAATATCCCAAAGTAGATAAACATGTTTTTGAAGAGTGGGTTGGTAAGGAGCAAGTGTAGTTAGTTATATTTGGAGAAATTAGATTCCTTTATTCATGTTGATGTTAAAAGTCCAGGTCACTTCGAAAGGTCGATTTTAGGGGCTATGGGCCAGTAAAATTTTATCGTGTGATCAGAAAGTGAGAGAAACATGATTGCAGGTTAGAAGTTGGTTCAGGACATAATACTAGGTAGCAAGGATGCAATGATATGTGCTGGTGGGGTTGAGTTCGTCCTAGTGGATGCAAGCACTGTTTCTGTGTTATGCTCCTAGTTGATTTAATGACACTTGGCCCACCGGTAGGTAGACCCCATCAGATAAGAGCCGTGGTGTTATCTGTAAACTTTTGTAACTTGACAGAATTTGATTGGATGTACTGATGTTTTCTAGAGGAAGAAGTGTAGAATGGAGTGATTGTGCTCCTCATCATCTGCAAATGATGCACATCACATCTCGATGTGATGAGTTATTTACACTTAGTTCAACTTATGTGCCAAATTGTAATGCACAACAGGGGTCAACAAAGAAAACAAAATTGACCTTAATATATTCCATATTATTATGATGGTGTGCCTCAGTCACTTTGGTCTTATAAACCATGCGTCCTTTCAAAACAGGTTATACTTGGTGTGTGTGTATGGTGACCTGTCCTTACAGACCTTGTGTCCTTTCAAAACAGGTTATACTTGGTGTATGTGTATGGTGACCTGTCCTTACAGACCTTGTGTCCTTTCAAAACGGGTTATACTTGGTGTATGTGTATGATGACATCACTGTCCTTGTATACCACACTGTCCTTATAGACCGTGTTACAGAGAAGTCCTTACAAACCACCAGAAAGTCTGAAAAACAGCCATTTCTTATATCTCAGTTGTGCAAAGAAAATCTTTTAATTTTAAGTCGTGTATAGGTTCGCAGATTTTTTTCATGATTTTACATATGTTTTTTGTAGCTCTAGCACCACCGGAACCCGGTGTCCTCGTAAACCTATGCCCAGTCTGATTTGAGCGAAAAATCGAAAATTGTCCCTATAGCCCGACAAACGGGTATGTGTGTGTGTGTGTGTGTGTGTGTGTGTGTGTGTCCACTGCCCAACCCCGCCCATCCTCTGGTTTTTAATAGTTCTGACTGAGTTTTCAAGAAGATTATACAATACATATTAATACACCCCAACTGTTTCTGCGCTGGGTTTTGAAATACCCAAGAAAACCTTGACCCGCGCCTTTGAGGTTTACACCCGCGAATCCGTTTTTAAAACAACCCGTGAAGCTCGCAACCCTGCATCACCGTCACCTTCGCCGTACTGGCAGTGATGGGAAGTTGTCAAATAATTATAATTCATGTATTGTAGGCTATATAACAAGGAATTTATGTATTTTATAACCTTGTTGGTTGTTCAATAAAACGTATTCACGGCCAAGATACGCGTGTCAGACTAAATACGTTAAATGAAACGTTCCCCGAAAGGGAAATATGCCTTGATGACAATAATGTGCTATACGTTGACATTCAACATATCTGGGATACATTTCAACCAAACATAATCCTAGAAGTAAATAAATGGCAAAAAATAGGCTTAGACCGAACGTATTTGCGATACGTTCAATAAAACGTAATCACGGACAAAATACGTTTTTTGCCAAACGTATTTGAGAATGCCGAATAGTTCTCTGGGAACGTAATTTGGATGAGACAGGGTTGATCAGTTTGAACTGACTTATCTTCAACTGGATCAACCTCCGCAGTGGCCATGAGTCATTAGCACGTCGTCGCCATTTGTGTGTAAGGTAATGACATAATTAGACAGAGAGCAGGAGGAGGAGGAGGAGGAGGAAGAGGAAGAGGAAGAGGAGGAGGAGGTGGAGGAGGAGGAGCAGCAGGAGGTAGAGGAGGAGGAGCAGGAGGAGGAAGAAGGGGAGGAGGAGGAGGAGCAGGAGGAGGAAGAAGGGCAGGAGGAGGAGGAGGAGGGGCAGGAGCAGAAGGAGGAGGAGCAGGAGGAAGAGAAGGGGCAGGAGGAACAGGAGGGGCAGGAGGAGGAGGAGCAGGAGGAGGAAGAGGAGCAGGAGGAGAAGGAGGAGGGGGAGCAGGAGGAGGAGGAGGAGGAAGAGGAGGAGGTGGAGGCGAGGAGGAGGAGGAAGAGGAGGAGGATGAGGAGGAGGAGCAGCAGGAGGAGGAGGAAGAGGAGGAGGAGGAGCAGAATATAAATATTGCATCGACACAATCGTAGCAGTATAGGAAACAATGCATATTTGTCGATCCAATGAGCTCCAAAGGGTTAAACTCACAATCCCACAGAGTCGTACTGTACACCTATAGTTGATACTGCAACATTGTTGGAGTTCTGAAAATACACCAATGTTACCTATTTTGGCAAAACTCACAGTGCAGTAATTGCACTGAAGTACAATGAAAAACCTTACAGTAAGAAAAGGTTTAGACTGTCTTTCGGGGATGTGTTGATGAAATCAGTGCACAAGTACAAAAAGGTAACAAAGCAAATATTTATTGGTTACTGTAATACAGTAAATGTTCAGCTGAACTGACTGCAAAAAAAGCTTTTTGTAGGCCAATAAAAAATATAAAGAAGAATATAAATGAGGTGAAACAGATGTACATGTACATCAGTCTGTACAGTGAGTGAGACCAATTGGTAATTGGGCGTGGCGTTCTGAAGGCCAGTGGTCTCCAGGTGAACCAAGTGGGCTCAATGAGGAGATTTGTGCTTCGAGTTTGGCAAAAATGTGATTTAGAATTTCCTTATGCGTGAAAACAATGGAATAGAGTCTTGTAGTTGATTCATGAGCTTCAAGTTTTCAGAATTGTGTGCATAGTTCCATCTTTTGTGTGTTTCGAGGAATACGGTAAGACCTGGGACAACCGGGGAGCAGTGATTACCCCCCCTCAGCCTCACCCCCCTCCCCCGCCCCCCCTTCCCCCGCCCTCAGACCCCCACCAAACCTCACCCCCCCCCTCCCCCTTACCCCCCGTCAACCTCATCCCCCTCCCCCTCAATCCCCACCCTCCTCTGAACCTCACCCCCCCTCACACTCACTCCCCCTCCCTCCCCCAGCCCACCTCACGCACCCTTCATGTTTGTGTGTGTGTATGTGTGTGTGTGTGTGTTTGTGTGTCTACAACCGACACAGAGATGCTTATGCCGCGTTTCCACTGCAGGGTGCGGAACGGATCGGTTCCGCACGGGTTGCGTTTCCACCGCCAAAAGTGGGCGTGACCCGGACTTAGCTGTACCCGTTTAGGCCTCGTTTTCAGTACTCCACCGTTGGGGTACTGAAAACGAGACGAGACGCCTGAAAGGGTCCCGGGAAATTCTAGCTAAATACCCCCTCCGTTGATTGGTCGACAGAATCATCACTTCCGGGCGATGTGGGGATAAAAACAAACAAACAGTAGCCTCGAGGTATTATTCTTTACAATTAACATGTCGCGTAAAACGCTTGCTTGGGCGAACAAGGAAGTGGAGACGTTCGTCTGCATTCTTGGGGAGGAAGACGTTGTTTACGATGTTTACGTAGCTGCCGCGGCGATCGACATCCGGCCTACCACAAAGGGTACTGTCGGCGGTGGAAACGCAACCTCGGAACTGAGCTGGGCTATACCGCCCCCTCCCTACCGGACTGAGGCGAACCGAACCGTACCGCACCCTGCAGTGGAAACGCGGCATTAGTCACCCTCCCTCCATGACACCCCCCCATCAGCCCCCTCCTTCACCCTTCCCCCCCGCACCCCCACCCCATCACCCTCACCCCCCCTCATCACCCCCTGTAGGAGCCATGTTTGTGGTTTCATGGTTTCTGATTTCTGATTTAGTTCTCATTTAAGTTATGACCACATTTGCAAGCCAGGAAAAGAAAATGGTTATTTATTTATTGACACCTACCTGCTTACGTCATTTATCAGGTGGCACGTAACCCCTCCCCCTTGACTTGCCGGCGTACCGGCTAATTGAATAAATAGTGGGTTTAGTTTGAGGGTAGCGTGATAGCGAGGCGGAAAAGTTTCCGACCACATATTCCCGTATTCTCGTATGTATATCACTCATTATAATTTCTCATCCTTTGGACTGTAACAGAAAGCAAACCGGAATTGTTCTGATTAAAACACCATTCACATGAACTTTCTGCGAGTGCTTTTTCTGGAACAAGTGCGTCGGGACCCTCGCCATTCACCTCGCGTGGCAATATCCAAAGCAAAGAATTGCCACTTCACCCCCCCTCACCCTCCCTCCATCACACCCCCCCCTCACCCCCACCCGATCACTCTCACCCCCCCCTCGTCACCCCCCTCACCCTCCCAGCCCACCCTTCATGTGTGTGTGTGTGTGTGTGTGTGTGTCCAACCGACACAGAGACGCTGAGGCGGTCAACAGGTGGTCACCCTTCCCCAGCCCAGGCCAGAGTCCAATCAGACCCAGCCCAGGTGTGCAGCCTCAGCAAGTCACTCATAAGATGGAATAACAGTAATTCACATTCTGAAAGACTTTCTATTTATTTATTTTCATTTCTATAAAAAAACTTTTTTAAAACCTGTCTTTTCCTGTGTTTTAGTGACATCAGAAGTTGGCGTGTCCTCCTATATGTGCTCTGGATAGATCAGTCTACCAGCCTACCCAGCGGACTGTAGGAAACGCTGCTCATCTATCCGTTACACATCTAGGGGGACACACCCACCTGTGATGAGAGAGAGAGAGCGAGAGAGCGAGAGAGAGAGAGAGAGAGAGAGAGAGAGAGAGAGAGAGAGAG
>NW_021963956.1:0-180000 GCF_902167405.1 Gadus morhua | reverse complement strand
CGTCCTCGCGGACCCTCCTTGCGTCCACAGCAAGGGCCTGACGCGCGCCTCCCCGATACGTTAACCCTCCGTCGAGGCGACGCAGCAGCGAGGGCTGTGATTGGCCCGCTCGCTGAAACCCGCCACAGAACCGAAGCAGGTTCACGACTGCCTGGAAGCGTCTGCGGGTTCATCGTTGCGTCGATGTGGAACCATAATCACCCCTTTAACCGGTGGCTAATAAGCAATAGCATTGACCCCTCTCATGTAGGGGGCGGACGCAGAGACACTCAAAGCCCCGTACCCTGCAGGGCGAAGCACTCCTGGACGGAGAGGGGCGCCCCCAGGAGGGGGGGGGGGGGGGGGGGGGGTCGGCCAGGACCTCCTCCCCTCCGGTCTCCTCCTCCATCATGTGACCACAGCCACAACCCGACGAATTACAGTTTGCAATTCGTAAACACAGAGAAAGAGAGAGATTTGATTTAGATTTTTCAAAAACACTTTTTTTTACAATCAACCGAGAGTACAATACATCAGGAAATGTGCTATTTGTTCAGTCTTTAAAAATTGTTGGTTTATCCAACAAAATCCTGTGCAAAGTGCAACTCATCATTTTCAACAAAGCAAATAATATTATTGTAACACCGGCGCTGTTTAAAAGCATCTACATCCCCAATTGCCTTATAAAACGTATACTCCAGCCAGACTCTGGCTCTGAGATGAGATAAACAACGGTCTTAGGGAACAAACAGCTGTTACTGTTATCAAAGACATCGACGACTCGTTGGAACAGCCGAAGCTAAAGTCCTGCGGGCCCGCCTCGTCATTCCTCTCCTCTCTGTTTCCATCGAGCTATCCGTTCACCAGCTCCACTGCACTGAGGCCTTCAGCAGCTTTGTGAGAGACAGCATAGAGGAGGTGGACCCCCGATGCGGTCACATTAAACAACGGTCTCTCCTTCAATTCAAGACGACCCAGGACAGCATCCATTGGGCTCCGGGGACGGGGGTTAGGGCTATGCTAACCATAACCCTAACCCTTACCCTCTTATTCATTGGAGGCTTCTTTTATGTGGAAGGATGGTATGGATGTGTGAATGGTTCTACTATGTCTTATTTATCTTTTTTTTTATATTTATTTATTTATTAATTTCATCTATTTTGCACTATCTATCTAGTTTATGTAGTCATTTTCAGTACGAGAATAAGAGAATGCTGTAAAATTAGCTTAGCTACTAAGTTAGCTTGCTAACGTAAGAATATCCATCCATCTAATTTGTTTACAAAATTCCATTAATCTCATTATACATCAAACCCCCTTAAAGGCATACTGTACGATTTCCAGTGATATGCACTTTTTAATATGTTGTTGAAATTGTTTTTTACATCCTGACAGCAATAAATAACTTATGGGCAATGAAAAAGAAGCGAAAAAAAAACGAAATCTGTATCGGCTATAAACCTGTTAAAATGCTTACCAATCGGAGACATTGTACCCGAATCTAAAGAACCAATCACAAGCCTGCGCGTTCTCTCCCCTCTGTGTGAACGAGACTGAGCCGAACTGAGCGCGTTCACGGAGGGCAAAGAAAGCGTTGTTGTCATAGTAGTTCATGACAGTGGACTAGAACTAGTGAGCCTACAACGTCAACACGATGGAAGAAAAAAAACAGAAGTTACCACTGCCACCGTTACTTGCCCCGGTTCATCCTTTTAAAAAGGCAAGAAAAAGAAAGACAGAAACTGAAAAGGCAGCAACAAAAAAGAAGTTGGAGACTGCTCGAGGAAAAACGAGAATAAATATTGGATTAGCTTTTCAGCGATGGCGACAGCTGAGGGAGTTGACTGGCCTGAAAAGTGACGCAATGGTTGCCATTGAAGTAAGCCGTAAGCAGCAGCAGCGCTCGTGCACGGCTCTGTGTCGAAGGGTGGGGGCAGGGAGTCCTGAAGGGTGGGGGAGGAGTTAAACGGAACTCCGAAGAGAAGCTAATTTCAAATCATGCTAGCTCTCTCACATCGTACAGTATAGCTTTAACATATCAATACAGATAACGTACCAACGATGCTTACAAAGGCCAACTTGAAACCAGAGGAGACGCAATTATGAAGACGAGTGTGAGTACCATGCTTTCCGATCAAGTGAATGTAGTGTAATGGAGTGCAAGGCATGCATATCAGAACGTATTCCAGGAAAATACCAAAGTTCGCCAGTAGATGGCATCACAGGACCATCAATAAACATAAAAGACTGAATTACACAGGAGAAAACATACATGTAACAGAACACATATGTTTATATATATATATATATATATATATATATATATATATATATATATATATATATATATATATGTGTATATATGTATGTATATATATATACTTCTATGCGTGTGTGTGCGGGCGGGGTCCTCAGATCCCCCCTTTTATTTACTCTGATGTACTTTTCATCCTTTCCAATAGAAGTGTGTTTCTATGGGCCCGTTGGCTGTGTCACCGTCAGCAGTTACCAGGGACCGTCCTGCCGTCGCCTCTACCCACCACGGGACCACCACCCTCTCAGGCTACCCACCACGGGACCACCACCGTCACCGTCAGCAGGTCAGAGCCCCCTCACAGCTTCACCCTTTTGAAATAGATCTATCTTTATTGAAGTGTCTTCACCCTGGAGGCCTACCTACACCAATCACACCAACACCACACAGCCACACTACCACGCACACAACAGACGCACGCTACCTCCCACACCTACATCCCGTTATAGACCCCCCAGCCTTCAGTATAGACCCCCACACACCCACCATCACCACAATAGACCCACACACACATATCAAACCACAGAACACACCAGACCCACACCAACACACCCACACACACAACCACTCAGACCACAAAGACCACCTCCACCATCCACCCGTCCACTCCTCCCACCACCACCAACACACACCCGGTACATTGCACCAGATGGCCCAACCCGTGGAAAAGACAAAGTATATTTTAAAATACTCCAGGCCCTGCACCACAGGGACACAGCGGACAGAGCGGTGTCCTCCCGGGAACTCCCCAGGGGGATGTCACGACAGGTCCACAAATGATCCCACTTCATCAAACCCATCACCCACAGACACCACATCACAAAGAAATAATGACAACACCAACACTTGGATGCACAATGACATTTTGATCCTAAAAGAACACTACACACACACACAATAGACAACACACACAAACACCCCAGCCCACCAACACACTCTCACTTAAGATCGCTACCAACTGGGCGCACAAGAGATTGGGCCACAGACTATTACCCACCACCTTACATCAACTAGAACACACACTACTCCATACACCGTCCGCCCCTCACTCACCACTCATCACCAACCCACACCCCCTCAACCTACTCCCCCCTCCCCCATACCGACCAGTCCCCATACCACCCCACCTCGAGCCTGGACCTTCCCCTCACCGACACCTCCACAGCCCACACTCAGCCACACAGACCCCCCCCCTCCCGCCTCCCTCTGCCTCCCCAACCAGCACCCACACACACCCTGGATCACTCTATTCAGGCCCACGTCAGTCAGAAATCCTCTCACCAGATGAACCTCCGTCTCAGAGGACCGAGCAACAACCAACACACCACCATACACCACCCTCTCTCCAGAGTTCCCCCTCACTCCATCCAGACACTTGCATCCAACCACTCCCACTCCCAACCTACGCCACTCAACAGCTACATAGTCACTGATCTCAGTCCCCTACTAGAAACTCCCCACGACACCTTCACCACTCAACCTGACAACATACACTGGACACCAAACACAGCACAACACATCCTGGGACTGTAAGCTCCCCGGGGTCCGGGGCCCCGGACCCTGACTACATCATGCAATCCCAATCTGAAGCCCCCTCTAATAACACCAAGTCTCCTCCGCTGTCCGTCCAGTCCACGAGCACACCCTCACAGCACACTGTGCAGCTTAGACTCCACCGCGTCCTTAATTTGGCCTTGTTAAGTCACCTCACCGTCACTCCCGGGAGCAGACGGCCGAGTGGAACCACCGACCCCAAGCCTCCACCGAACAAGACGATGTTCAAAAGGACCTGACACGATCCTACGGGGCATAAAGTTAGGGATTGGACTATTTGATCCATCCAGCCCGTAGTGATCATCGGTGACTCAACTGAGTCGGGTCCCTCCCCACACACACACTGACGTCCAAATGGAGAGTTATCCCGGTGCCAAATAGCAACACGTCACACAGGTCTGAGATAAACATCCAAGATCCACACCAAGATTGTGGTGCTCTCTCTGGGCCTCAATCGCTCCCCCCGCTGAGAAGAGGGAAACCCCCCCACCCATCTACGAGGCAACACACACACACACACACACACACACACACCGAACACACACGCACAAATACACACACACACAAACACACACACACACACACACACACACACACACACACACACACACACACACACACCGAACACACACGCACAAACACACACACACACACACACACACACACACACACCGAACACACACGCACAAACACACACACACACACACACACACACACACACACACACACACACACACACACACAAACCTGTGTCTCCTTCACCCTAATCCTGTTGGCCAGAAGGTGAACTGCACCGAGGTGGATTCACCGCCTCTTGGTTAAAGGTTGTATCAGCGATTCTGGTTGCCCTGACTACCGTTGCGAGATTCCAAAAAAACAGAGCCAGCTAGCCCCTCCCTCCTATGTTTTGAAAATGATCATGGACGCGCATTTTCATGAACGTGCATGAAAATTAGGGGTGAAACGGATCAGTGTGTCCACGGTTCGGTTCATATAACCGTTTTGGGCCTCGGTTTCGGATACGGTTCGGATTAGGATCATGTCCGTGGTAGTAAAAAGGCTGACTTTTTTTTGACGGAGGGTTTGGGGGAGAAACACAAAAATGAATGAGACCCACAGGTAGAGATGTCCGATATTATCGGCCCACCGACATTATCGGCCCGATATTAGCATAAAAATGTAATATCTGTCAATATCGGTATCGGATTTTTTTTGCCTTAAAACCGATTTTTTTTTTTTTTTTTTTTTTTTTTTTATAGCTCAAATAAATGTTTTCAAAATTGTGCAGTACAGTGCACATTGTAATTGACTCATATTTGTGCATTTATTCAATTAAGGTTATTGAGTTTTAGTTAAAGAAACATACTGCTATGTTGCACATAGTTGTTCAGGTACAATGTTTTATCATTTGTGAAGTCAAGTTTGCCCTATTTGTTGTGGGCATTGTCAAGATTATCTCAGGGAGAGTGTAATCCAAACTGTTGTCTGAGACCATTAAAAAAATAAAAATAAACATGGCACTTTTCCCTTAAATTAAGTTGAAGTATTTTTCTTATTTTGCACAGACAATGTTAACATTTGGAAAGCCTTGTTGCATTCAAGAATGCATCCAGTGGGGCATCACAATAACATTAAACATGTTGTGTTAATTCCACAACAGGAGATATGTAATGTTACCTAAATTAGGTTTGAGGAAAAATAACCCAAATATCGACATCGGTATCGGCTGATATCGGAATCGAAAATTTAGAGTTGGACAATATCGCATATCGGATATCGGCAAAAAAGCCAATATCGGACATCCCTACCCACAGGCTATTTGCAATGTGTTAATTGACTGCAATCAGACAACTTGCAAGGCTTTTTTGTGCAATAAATGTTCCCCTAAATGCATTTGAAAACATGGTGCACTGACACATGTAAGGGATAACGGCCGACGAGGCTTAGAACTCTGGCGACGAGCGCAGCATGAAGCCAGAGTTGCCTCTACCTGTCCATTATTTCCATCGAACCGGTCGACCTCGAAGGCCGTTATCCCGCTTATCACCCGTTTGTATTTATCTCCCGTATATTTAGAATATAATTCTATCAATTACTTTCTTTAAATTTAGGAATCGTGCGCTTGAACTTCAGAAAACAACCTATTACAGCTACCTCATTGGCTCGGGCAGCACTGGAGAGAATGCATTCCGCTGGGTCCTAAACACCCTTTTGTATCGGACGTAGACTACAGTAGGCAAAATACGCTACATAAGGCAATGCCTTCATGAAACCGAAATCCGCGGATCTCCAGAATGCTCCGAACTGTGGTAAACGAACCGAACGGATTCGGATACAATTCGAATCCGCTGCAGGACTAATGAAAATGCAACAGGAATTTGTAGCTACCACTTCGCGTGCACAAGGGCGAAACACCACAACACCCACCCCTTGTCTGTGACTGGTTGGAACACTGTTTATTTTGATTTTGAGGTGTTGGTAGTACCATTTGTTTCTGTGTGCGATCTCGGAGCATAGGCTGCCTAGAGAGACGCGGTTTTTTGACAGCCTGCTTATGGGACGGGCAGCTAGCAGATCGTGAGGAAAAAGCAGATGAATGTGAGACTTTATGTTTCGATCAGAATCACTGATACAACCTGTAATATGAATAAAATGAGGGCTATCAAATGAACGCGTTAATTTCGATTAATTAATCACAAAAATATATATATATTAATCGCACTTCTATAGTGCCCTTTGACCCGGTGTGTCATTTGCGTTGAAACAAAATGGAGGCAGACGAGAAGACGCTGCTCGACCCCGTGCACGGAAAGTTCAAGTTTAAACTCCCAGACGGAACTGTAGATAGCAACACCGTTATCTGCAATCTCTGTAGTAAGGAATTTTCCTATCACAGGAGTTCATCAACCCTTAAATATCACCTCAACGCAAAACGTTTGGTAGCAAGCTCGCAGGTACGAGCTGCCACAGCCCCTGAAGCTGGCGCTAGCAGCCAGCCTCGTCAAGACACACTCGACTGAGATGCATTGAATCTGGAGTGAGATGGAAATGTTATTAATTTGATCTTAATATGTTAATGAAAGACATGTTTTAAATAAAAGAGACATTTATCTTTAAAGTCTATTATGTGAATTATTCATTGAATCCCGAGGGAGACCGGGGGAGGGAGGGAGACGGGGGAGGAGGGGGAGACGGGGAGAGAGAGACAGAGAGAGACGGGGAGAGAGAAAGAGAGACAGAGAGAGATTGTCCGGCCGTCTGTCTGTGCATATAATACAACGTGGGCCTAAATAGAGTGAGTAATACAATAACATTTAATGTTTTATTTATAATTTCTGATTAATATATTATTATTCTTAAGGCACTTATGGAAGCATTATTCAATAATAAAACAAAAATCATCGGCTGAACACACGAGAACATTCAGTTGGATCCACTGAGTTGTTTATTACAATTATGCTTCATTAACAAATAAGACAGAAAAATAGTCCCTTACATGTTCACAATTAACACGAGGACTAAAACAATAGAAGCAGCAGACTTTACAAATCATCAACAGGTGAGCACGTATCTTTAATAACTGAACATGTTCTGCGGCCGTTTGGTTCCGAAAAATCAAAATTCAGTCTTAAGTAATCCACAACATGCAACACTATGCCATAAACCTCTTGGTTATTATGAATAAATATTAAATCTGCTTTAAATGAGGTTGTAAATCAGGATTATGATAAAAATGATATCAGAGCCCTTAAGACCAAAATTGGTGCCGTCTGAAATTATACAAACATTGACCATCAATAGGTATTTTATGTACAATTCAAGAGAGATCTTAAGCCTTTTCATGGTTTATCATGCTATACTTCAAAGAAAAGAGAGAGAGAGAGAGAGAGAGAGAGAGAGAGAGAGAGAGAGAGAGAGAGAGAGAGAGAGAGAGAGAGAGAGAGAGAGAGAGAGAGAGACACACAGAGAGAGAGAAAGAGAGAGAGAGAGACACAGAGAGAGAGAGAGAGAAAGAGAGAGAGAGACACAGTGAGAGAGAGAGAGAGAGAGAGAGAGAGAGAGAGAGAGAGAGAGAGAGAGAGAGAGAGAGACACAGAGAGAGAGAGACAGAGAGAGAGAGAGAGACAGAGACAGAGAGAGACAAAGAGAGAGAGAGAGAGAGAGAGAGGGAGAGAGAGGGAGAGAGGGACACAGAGAGGAAGCGGCCCCGCCGACCCCCCTCAGCACCCTTCTTGTGTGTGTGTGTGTGTGTGTGTGTGTGTGTGTGTGTGTGTGTGTGTGTGTGTGTGTGTGTGTGTGTGTGTGTGTATTTACGGCCGCGCAGGGGCCACGTAAATACCGCTGATGACAGAGCCCAGAGCCCCGGAGGAGGAGTTCCTTTTTTTTTTCTACAACCGACACAGAGAGGCTGAGGACCCCCCCCAGTCTACCCTCACCCCCGGGAGGAGGTCCTCCTGGGTGAAGGAGGACCAGAAGGTGTGGAGGTGTGTCAGTGTGTCTGAGGACCCTCCTCCACCTGGGGACACTCTGTAGAAGGACAGAGAGCCAGCAGGCCGGTCCAGATACACTCCTACTCTGGTGGAGCCAGCGAGGGGGAGAGGGAGGTCTGTCCCTCTACCGTTGTACCGGGCAGAGTAACCACCATCAGAACAAAGAAGACTCCAGGACTTGTTGTTCAGTCCAAGCCTGCTGTCACCACCCTCTCCTCTCCTTGTGATTCCTCTGTATGTCACTCCTATCTCAACCTCTCCTCCCCACTCTACCTCCCAATAACAGCGGCCAGTCAGAGCCTCTCTACCCAACACCTGGAACCAGGAGTCAAATCTGTCTCGGTGATCCGGATACGACGGGTCCTCTCCAACCCACTTCACCTTCCTGTTGTCCTCAGACAGAGAGAGGTGTCCGTTGGCCGTGTTGGGGTCCAGTGTGAGGTCACAGGCATCTGAGGGAGAACCAGACATGATGAGCTGCTGAACCGCTCTTCATCCTCATCATCATCATCATCATCACTAGTACTGTTCTCCTGCGCTCTGTGTACATATACAGAGATATGAACACATACATACATATACATATGTACACATTCATAGATACACACACCTCAACAATAACGTTATGAATACATCAACAACAATATTATGAATACATCAACAACAAACATCTCTCCTTGGATCCAGGCTGCTCTTCTTCTTTTTATTCTCTTTCTTTTTGTGATTGCTCTCTCTTCTTCTTCAGCCCCCCCCCCCCCTCAGCCCCCTCCCACTCACCCCCCTCCCCCTCACCCACCTCCCCCTCACCCCTTCTCCTCAGCCCCCCCTCAGCCCCGTCTGCCCCCCTCCCCCTCACCCCTAGTCCTCACCCTCAGCCCCCCCTCAGCCGGTCACCCCCCCTCCCCCCCTCCTCCTCACCCCTAGTCCTCCCCCTCAACCCCCCCTCAGCCCGGTCACCCCCCCCCCTCTCCCCCTCCCCCTCAGCCCCTTCATCCCCCCTCCCCATCACCCCTAGTCCTCAACCTCAGCCCCCCCTCAGCCCCGTCACCCCCCCTCCCCCTCTCCCCTAGTCCTCCCCCTCAGCCCCGTCACCCCCCCTCCCCCTCACCCCTAGTCCTCCCCCTCACCCCCCCTCAGCCCGGTCACCCCCCTCCCCCTCACCCCTAGTCCTCCCCCTCACCCCCCCTCAGCCCGGTCATCCCCCCTCCCCCCTAGTCCTCCCCCTTAGCCCCCTCCCCCTCAGCCCGGTCATCCCCCCTCCCCCTCCCCCTCAGCCCGGTCACCCCCCTCCGCCTCAGCCCCCCCTCAGCCCGGTCATCCCCCCTCCCCCTCCCCCCTAGTCCTCCCCCTCAGCCCCCTCTCTCTCTCACCCCTTCACCTCCCCCTCACCGGCCCCTAACTCGGTCACCCCCCCTCCCCCTCAGCCCCTTCACCCCCCCAACCCCACACTCCTCCCCCCTCAGCCCGGTCCCCCCCCCCCCTCCTCCCACCTAGTCCTCCCCCTCAGCCCCCCCCTCAGCCGGTCACCCCCCCCCCCCCCACCCCTAGTCCTCCCCCTCAGCCCCGTCACCTCCCTCCCCCTCCCCCTCCCCCCCCCCCTCAGCCCGGTCACCCCCCTCCCACTCACCCCTAGTCCTCCCCCTCAGCCCCCCCTCAGCCCGGTCATCCCCCCTCCCCCTCCCCCCTAGTCATCCCCCTCAGCCCGGTCCCCCCCCTCAGCCCCGTCACCTCCCTCCCCCTCCCCCTCAACCCCCCTCAGCCCGGTCACCCCCCTCCCCCTCACCCCTCAGCCCCTTCACCCCCCCTCCCCCTCAGCCCCCCCTCAGCCCGGTCATCCCCCCTCCCCCTCCCCCCTAGTCCTCCCCCTCAGCCCCGTAACCTCCCTCCCCCTCCCCCTCAACCCCCCTAAGCCCGGTCACCCCCCTCCCCCTCACCCCTCAGCCCCTTCACCCCCCCTTCCCCCTCCCCCTCAGCCCCCTCTCTCTCACCCCTTCCTCTCCCCCTCACCGGCCCCTAACCCGGTCACTCCCCCTCACCCCTGTAATACCTGCTGGGTTTTATACAAGCAGGTCTAACTGTGATGGTGGACAGTATTAATATACGTAAGATACATGATGTCAGCCATCATCTTCATTCCAAGTAGGATGTGACCTCACTTCCTGCTGTGTGGATGGACTTTCCATCTCAATAGTGTGTGTGTCATGGGATGAATCAAACAGACACTTACACTTCTTTAGAGCTGGTTTCAGCCTCCACACTCCACCGTGCTCCACACTGGGGGGGAAACAAAGTGAGAGCAGCATGTTGAAACATTCACCGTCATCATCTGCCGTCTCATCACGTTCTACACAACATGCTGCCTCTTCAAACCACTTCATCTGGCAGCAGCATGAATCCTTGTAGGAGACCCTGAGCGGTGAGCTGTCCTCATACCTGAGAGTGTCCAGTCTCCAGCGTGGATCCTCCAGTCCAGCAGAGAGCAGCGCAGCTCCAGAGTCTCCTGGGTGATTGTAGCTCAGGTCCAGCTCTTTCAGATGGGAGGGGTTGGAGCTCAGAGCTGAGGCCAGAGAAGCACAGCCTTCCTGTGTGACCAGGCAGCCAGACAAGCTACACACACACACACACACACACACACACACACACACACACACACACACACACACACACACACACACACACACACACACACACGCCTGTAAAATCCTGTGTTTTTCCAGTCTGCCAACCACTTAGTGAACGTCATACTCCAAACACAAGTGGTGTTGCCTTGATGACGTAGAAGGTCCTTTTATGAAGCACTTCCTGGTCCATTGAAGGGACCATATTTGTGGATAAAGAATTAGCAATTAAGATAATGAGTACTTGATATTAGGGATGTGAACGGTTACAAAAAAGTGTTAACGTTTACACGACCCCTACTTTTTCGTGTACACGGTTAACCGTTTCTTTATTAATTAATGAAGCTTTAACTTTTTTTTTAAAGTGGACCGCAGTCGTGCTATAGGGGGATTATTTGTTTATCAACACGGCGGATGCGCGAGCAGAATGATCGCAAAAAGAACATTTGTTTGACCGGTTGCCATGGTTATCTCCGTGTGGTTCATCTGCAGTTGTGGTGTTAATTAGGATGTTATCAGCTTACTGTTACATTAAACTGTAATCAGAAAACGCGCCTATATGCTATAGACCCTATAGTATCTGTGGTATAAATGCTGGGACAAATTTCAAATTATAAATATGTACACTTTATGTTGAAAGTATAGACAAAGTATAGTCTCTATTCCCATTGAAACGAACGGTGCGGTGATTATTCTTCAAAACGAGAGCTGGTAAATTGGGAAAAATGAATTAAACTGTAATCAGACAACGCGGTTATATGCTATAGACCAGTGGTTCTCAACCTTTTTTGAGCAAACGCCCCCCTGACCTTACCCTGATCCTCTGGTGCCCCCCCAATCATTTTTTTTTAATAACCTAACAACCCCACTCACACTCGTGTTATATTGCTTAAAGCTGTTATTGCAGCGTTTTTCATTGATTTTGCGTTGGTCACTAATAGCAATGAATGCCCTCTGAGTCGGATTTGGTGAAAAAAATATACAAATATTCATGACATGCAAATGTCTCACCTCTGATTGGCTAACAGCACTGTCCATCAGTGTAATAAACCCGATTAAACTTCCAGAGCGACGAGAGCGAGAGCGAGAGAGAGCGATAGCGATAGCGAGAGCGAGAGAGAGAGAGAGACTATATGACTATAGGCCTGTGGCACTTACTTCTGTTGTTATGAAGGTACTTGAGCGCCTAGTCTGTAGGTACTTGACGTACATCACGCTAGACCCTCACCAATTTGCCTACAGGGCTAATAGGGGAGTGGACGATGCAGTTTCACTTTGCACACATTTCATTCTGCAACATCTGAACACTAAGTCCACCTATGCCCGTGTACTGTTCATTGATTTTAGCTCGGCTTTCAATACCATCATTCCTGTCAGACTGTACAACTTTCTCCTGGCCGCAGGAGTTAATGCTCTACTTTGTCAGTGGATCTTAACCTTCCTGTCCAGTAGGAAACAGTGTGTTAAAATCCAGAATAATGTGTCATCACCAAGGATTCTGAACACCGGCGCCCCACAAGGGTGTGTCTTGTCACCTCTATTATTTTCTCTTTACACTAATAATTGTACATCAAACTCTGCATCTGTTAAAATGTTAAAGTTTGCAGATGACACCACTGTCATAGGCCTCATATCTGATGGGGAGGGTTCTACCTACCGGAGTGAGGTTGAACAGCTGGTGCAGTGGTGTGAAGACAATAACCTTATACTAAATACAACCAAAACCAAAGAACTCATAATTGACTATAGGAAAAAGGCAGGCCAGCACCTTCCCATCTCCATTAATGGCCAAGTTGTGGAGTGGGTCTCCTCCTTCCGCTTCTTAGGCACCACTATCCACCAGTCCCTATCATGGAACTTGAACATTAGTCTTATTATTTCCAAATCCCATCAGAGAATATACTTCCTCCGTCAGCTGAGGAAGTTTGGGGTAAGTCAGGCAGGCATAACCCATTTTTATTGTGCAGCCATCGAAAGCGTGCTCACCTTCTCCCTCCTGGTCTGGTATGGTAGTGCTACCAGCCAGGACAAACAACAGCTTGAGAGGGTAGTACGCAGGGCCTCTGAAATCATTGGCTGTAGTCTGCCTACCATAGGCTCGCACTATGACACCACAATTTCAAGGAAAACTAGGAAGATCATCTCTGACCCCTCTCATCCAGCACACCACTTATTCACACTCTTACCATCAGGGAGGAGGTACAGAAGCATCACACGTAAAACAACACGCTTTAGGGATAGTACCTATCTACAAGCTATACGCCACTTGAACAAGCAATAAGCACTTTAAGGTCTTTAAGATCTTCATGGTCTACCTCACTTGCAGTTTTTGCACCACTGTACTGTACTTTACGGCTGTCATTCTCCGCAAACCATGCATTGTGTGTTTTTCATGTGTGTTAAGTGTTGTACTCCTTGTTATTTATGTGCCGTTTTGGCTTTCTGTCTTGTAATGTTGTGTTGTTATGTTGCTGTGTAATACATGTGAGCATACCAAAACAAATTCTTATCAAATGTATTTTATATACTGTTGAAATGGCTATAATAAACTTGAACTTGAAATAAACTTGAACTTGACAGAGAGAGGCCACGTCTCCCGTCTTCCTTGGGCACCGCGACCGTGACCACGGCACTCCCGCGACTCCCGCCGTGCCCCGTGAACGAATGAATGAATGGCCCGGGAACCACGGGCAGGGGCGCCGAAAAGGGGGGGTAAAGGAGACGGATTCTAGGGGCCCATGATGGAGGGGGGCCCAGAGAGGCCCCTAATGATGATGAAATTATAATACAGAAATTATTATACTATTCTTTTCATGGGGCCCAAAATCCCTAGCGGCGCCCCTGACCACGGGCACCGCGGCCCGGGCAACTTGGGCACCACGAAAACAGATCGCGCACAGAGGCCTAATTAGGCCCATATATTTTGTACTTGAAATGCAATGTTTTTTCACCAAAATATTTAGAAAAGTTTAAGTTAGTTTAAAAAAATCACGTTCCCAGCGCCCCCCCTAGGTTGTGCGAACGCCCCCATTGAGAAACCATGCTATAGACCCTAGAGTATCTTTGGTTTAAAGGCTGAGACGAATATCGAATTATAAATATGTAAACTTTATGTTGAAAGTATGGACCGTCGCGATTCCCATTGAAACAATGGCGCGGTGATTATTATTATTTTTTTTACTGTTTTTCGTTTACTTTACTGATTTACAAACCGGTTAAACGTGTACCCGTGCACACCCCTACTGGATATATTAAGCTTTAAAACACGTTTTGTGTGACAATTGCAAGTTTCAAAACATTTTTTTTATATCTTTCCAGAGACCCTCCAAGATGTTTCTGTTGAGGCTTTCAGGGGGTCTGAGGTGTCCAACTAGGGGTACGACCCTCCAAAGACCCCCTGTACTCCCCCCTGCTCTAAACTACCACCGTCACGTATACAGGGGACAGTGGGGGGGCAATATTATTATATTATGAGCTCATTTTTATTATTATAGCTGAAAGGTTGCAGGCATATGGATGTATTAGAATATCCACCTAAACAAAAGGTGTGACATCTCCAATGATACAAAATCATGGATGCAGTCATCACAGGTACTGAGTTATAAGCTGAGTTATATAACTGTCTGATGTGGAACTTGTGGTGTAACTGTTTGACCGTTGAGTAAAACTGACCTGAGAGTTTCCAGTGTACAGTGTGGACTCCTCAGTCCAGCAGAGAGCAGCTTCACTCCTGAATCCTGCAAATCATTGGTACTCAGGTCCAGCTCTCTCAGACTAGAGGAGTTGGAGCTGAGAACTGAGGCCAGAGCTTCACAGCATCTCTCTGACAGATGGCAAGCATTCAGCCTTCACACAAAATAAAGAGAACAGGTTAGGAACTGTGATTAAAATAACATACATCTTTAAGTTATTCAATAATGAAGGAATGTTATTAGTTTAACAAAAAAAACGAAATAATTAGATGTATAAATGAATACTTCTATATTCTATTGCACTGAATATTCTCTTATGTGTACTATAATATATCACACGTAAATAGGACACATGCAGAGATGTTTTGTATATTATTATAACTAGTATGTTTATTCTGTTATGAGCAGAATAGTAATACATGTTGTAATGAACCCACAGAGATCTTTTTCAGATTATTTTAACCTTATATTCCAGTTATATTTATATTGTGTAGTGTGTATGGTAATACATGTTATTAGTGAACCTACAGAGATGTTTTGGAGGCTTTGACCACTGGCAGCAGCCTCAGAAGACAATCTTCTGAAGCAGAGTATTTCTTCAGGTCAAACACGTCCAGCTCCTCTTCTGATGTCAGTAGGATGAAGGCCAGAGCTGACCACTGAGCAGGAGAGAGAGAATCTCCGGAGAGACTTCCTGATGTCAGGAACTGTTGGATCTCCTTCACTAGAGAACAGTCGTTCAGCTCATTCAGACAGTGGAACAGATTGATGCTTCTCTCTGGAGATAGATCTCCTTTTATCTTCTCCTTGATGTAAGACACTGTTCCCTTATTGGTCTGTGAGCTACTTCCTTTCAGTCGCAGCAGACCTGTTTTAATCTGAGTGGTCAGTGATCTTTTTTTCTGTCCCAGCAGACCCCGTAGGACAATCTGATTGGTCTCCAGAGAGAGGCCCAGGAGGAAGCGGAGGAACAAGTCCAGGTGTCCGTTCTCACTCTGTAAGGCCTTGTCCACAGCACTCTGGTAGAGGAGGAGTTTATCTTTCCTGGAGGTTGGTGGTTCTTCTGAAAGAAGATTGACACCAGTATCGATGAAGGACAGAAAGACATAAAGGGCAGCCAGAAACTCCTGGATGCTCAGATGGACAAAGCAGAACACCTTGTCCTGGTACAGCCCACACTCCTCTTTAAAGATCTGGGTGAAGACTCCTGAGTACACTGAGGCTGCTCTGATATCGATGTCACACTCTGCCATATCTGCCTCGTAGAAGATCAGGTTGCCACTCTCCAGCTGGTTAAAAGCCAGTTTTCCCAGAGAAACAATGATCTCCCTGCTCTCTGAGCTCCAGTCTGGATCTGTTTCATCCCTCCCATGGTACTTCCTGTCCCCCTGTATGGACTGAACCCTCAGAAAGTGGCTGTACATCTGAGTCACGGTCTTGGGCATCTCTTCGATCTGGGATTTTTTGAAGATGTCCTCGAGAACTGTAGCAGTGATCCAACAGAAGACTGGGATGTGACACATGATGTGGAGGCTTCGTGATTTCTTGACGTGGGAGATGATTGTTCTGGCCAGCGGCTCCTCTCTGAATCTCTTCCTGAAGTACTCCTCCTTCTGTTGGCCGGTGAACCCCCTCACCTCTGTCACCATGTCAACACACTCAGCAGGGATCTGATTGGCTGCCGCAGGGCGTGTGGTTATCCAGATGCGAGCGGAGGGAAGCAAGTCGCCCCTGATGAGGTTGGTCAGCAGCACGTCCACCGAGGTGGACTTTTTGACATCAGTCCAGATCGGGTTTCTCTGGAAGTCCAGAGGAAGTCGGCACTCATCCAGACCATCCAAGATGAAGACAACTTGGAATTGGTCGAATCTGTAGATTCCTGCTTCTTTGGTCTCAATAAAGAGCTGATGAAGAAGTTCCACCAAGCTAAACTCTTTCCCTTTCAGTAAATTCAGCTCTCTGAAAGTGAGGAGAAATGTGAAGTGTATGTCCTGGTTGGTTTTGCCTTCAGCCCAGTCCAGAGTGAACTTGTGTGTTAACACGGTTTTACCAATGCCGGCCACTCCAGTTGTCATCATTGTTCTTATTGGTTGATCGTGTCCAGGTAAGGGTTTAAAGATGTCTTCACATCTGATTGGTGTTTCTTCCTTGGCTTGTTTCCTGGAGGCTGTTTCAATCAGTCTGACCTCATGTTCCTTGTTGACCCCTCCACTGCCTCTCTCTGCGATGAAGATCTCTGTGTAGAAGTCGTTCAGATATGTTCGCTGTCCTGCTTTAGCGATTCCCTCAAACACACACCTGAACTTCTTCTTCAAATGAGACTTGATTTTATGTTGGTAATCGACGGCAGCAGATCCTAAATGAGAAAACAACAGATGACATCAGTTAGTGGTTGGTGATCAGTGGAACCATGTCAATATTTCCTGTTAAATTATCGACCTCATGGTATTTAGTGGTGTCATTACTTCGTTGTGAAGGACTAAGTTACAGATTCAAAATGTTAAGGACTATTATTTTCACAGCAATCTGATTGGTCTAATGATAGTAGTAATGATAGTGAATCAGTGTAAAGTGATTTGCTATGCTGATACAACAAGACAGGGTTTCATCACTTCCACTGAGTTGTTATGCTGTTGGTCAGCAGTATGTCGGAGAAGCTGGTCGTGACAAAGACTGCATGTTACAGATTCAAAATGTTCAGGACTTTTCGTTTTTACCACAGCGATATGATTGGTCTAATGATAATAATAGTGATAGTGAATTGGTGTAAAAAGATGGTGTTGTATCTCTTCCACAGAGTTATTCTGTTGATCTGCAATTTATGTTTAATTGTATTAATAATAATATTAATAATAATTACAATCGAATAAGGTTTTATTTCAAGGCGCCTTTCATGACACCCAAGGTGGATACGAGGGGAACCCACGGTAGGGGGTCATTACAGCGAGAAGGCCAGTGGGAACACATGTGTTTTGAGGAGGGATTTCAATGTTGTCAGAGTGTCTCTTTCAGTGCAGCTCAGAGCCCTAGCACCCATGGTGCTGAGAGCCCTAGCACCCACGGTGCTACGAGCCCTAGCACCCACGGTGCTGAGAGCCCTAGCACCCACGGTGCTGAGAGCCCTAGCACCCACGGTGCTGAGAGCCCTAGCACCCACGTTGCTAAGGCAGGGGATCAGGACGGTGAAGACCAGCTGAGGATGACGAAGGGAGCGGCAGGGCCTGTCCTCCTGGAGGAGGTCGGGGAGATAAGTGGGGGCCACGTTGTGGAGGGCTTTGTCGTTGAGCAGAAGGGTTTTAAAGGTCCCATGACATGCTATTTTATGTATTCTTTAATATAGGTATTAGTGGGCAACTAACACAGTATTCAAAGACGTTCCTGAAATTCAGCCGTGGTGCAGAGTTACAGCCACTCCGAGCCAGTCGCACATTGAGCTTCCCCCAAATGCGCTGTTTCGGTGGGCGTGTCAAGGAGGAGGGTGGGGGTGTGGCCCTGAGCAGCTTGCAGCCAGGGACGGTACCATGCGCTCTGTTTACAGTGGATGTATCGCAATGGCGAGGCGCACACAGCCTTTAGCCGTGTTCTGTAAATATTCTAGAACACACGGGAGTCCTGGAGCTCTATATCTAAATATTATCATATAGCCTACACAGATATCTATATCATATAATATATATTATCACGGCCAAAAGCTGTGTGAGCCGATATTATGAATCTCAAACGACCGCGTTGGGTTCTCCGACGTTCCTGGTTCGTCAACGTCCACATCAATGTGAATACACACACTGTAACGCAAGTGTTTCTTGTCGGTTCTTTGACGTGTCTTGTATTTCCACAACGAGACTGTCGTGGGGGTTATCTGAGCCATGGTTGAGAAGGAATTGGGGGAAAGGAACTTTGGTTTGACTCGCTGAAGTACATGAACTGCGACATGCCGCGAGGCACCATCGCCCGGCAGCGGGCAGCCGGCAGCAGACAGCGCGCAGTTTAGTCGACTTCAGGTTGATGTGAAAGTGGAAGAACCAGAGACGTCGCAGAACCCGACAAAGTCGTTTGTGATTCATAATATCGTCTGGAGGCGCACACATTATGTTATATGATATAGATATCTATGTATTATATGATATTATTTAGATATAGAGCTCCAGGACTGTAACGCAAGTGTTGTACACTTCCTTGTTATTTGGATAACCGTTCTGCTGTTGGTGTGATGGCGCATAACACGTCGGACTCTCGTCTCTGGTATTTCTACAACGAGACTCGTATTGGGGGTTATCTCAGCCAAAGTTGAGAATGAATTGGGGGGAAGGAACTTTGGCTTTGACTCCCTCAAGAACATGAACCACGACATGGAGGAGAAAGGGATTGTTGGCGGCGAATGTCTCCCGCTTGAGCCCCGCTGAGGGACCACCGCCGGAGGCGGAGGTGCCTAAGCGCTGCCCGGCAAAGATCCCTTTCCCCTCCTTGTCGTGGTTCATGTTCTTGACTTGAGGGAGTCGAAGCCAAAGTTCTTTCCCCCCAATTCATTCTCAACCTTGGCTTAGATAACCCCCAATACGAGTCTCGTTGTAGAAATACCAGAGACGAGAGTCCGACGTGTTATGCGCCATCACACCAACAGCAGAACGGTTATCCAAATAACAAGGAAGTGTACAACACTTGCGTTACAGTCCTGGAGCTCTATATCTAAATAATATCATATAATACATAGATATCTATATCATATAACATATTGTGTGCGCCTCCAGACGATATTATGAATCACAAACGACTTTGTCGGGTTCTGCGACGTCTCTGGTTCTTCCACTTTCACATCAACCTGAAGTCGACTGAACCGCGCGTTGCCTGCTGCCGGCTGCCCGCTGCCGGGCGATGGCGCCTCGCGGCATGTCGCAGTTCATGTACTTCAGCGAGTCAAACCAAAGTTCCTTTCCCCCAATTCCTTCTCAACCATGGCTCAGATAACCCCCACGACAGTCTCGTTGTGGAAATACAAGACACGTCAAAGAACCGACAAGAAACACTTGCGTTACAGTGTGTGTATTCACACACACACATGTGGCGCTCGCACGGTCGAGTCTCATTGGCAGGCCAACGTCTCTGGGCGGGCCAGGCAGAGTAAGGGGAGGAGCTGAGATTCCTCTCGACGTCATGAGCACAGACATTCCAAATCAGCGCGCTTGAGCCTCCGTTTTTTCAAAGGCGAGCAGAACAGCTAGTGCTCGTTTTACACCAAACGCAAGTTTTAGCCACTGGGGGACCATAGGCAGGCTAGGGGAACTCATATTTATGTTAGAAAACCTCAAAAAGTGAGATTTTGGTAATGATGATGTTTAACATTCTTTAACCTGAGACCCCCACCATTACCCTACATATCCGGAGAGAACCATTTAACCTGATACCCCACAACAACCCTACATAGTGGATCAAACCATTTAACCTGATACCCCACAACAACCCTACATACTGGGTCAAACCATTTAACCCCAAAGAGGAAAGATTGTCTCCACATTGTAGTTTGAAATGTATAAGTCTCACATTATGTCATTAAGTCTGAACAGAACAAATAATAATCTCCTACTGCTCATCAAAAAGTGCATTTCTTCTCTGTTTTCAAGATAAGAGCCTCACTAACCACTCAATAGTTTGTCGGCCAGTCCCTTCTGGTTCATCTCCATCAGGCAGAGCTTTGTGATGTCCACCACTCCCTCTATGGCGCGCCTCCTCTGCTCCTTCTTCTTACCATCCACCTCCTCCCCCTCCACTCTCTGACCCTCTGAGCATTTTGGGTAATCTGAGAAGAGATCCCTCCAGAGCTTCTTCAGCTCCTTGTCTAGGAAAGCGTGTGCGTTCTCCTCAGCCCTCTGGAACAGAACAAACATCAAGGAGAACTTTACTCTGAACTAACTGAGGACATCAGAAGCATCTGTCCTGGATTCACGTCCCACTGGACAAGAGATGATTTCTAATGGTCATGGAGAGCTGAAGTCAAACGTCTCGATGGACTTTTACATACCTTGATCAGCTCTGTTTGATGCTGCTGTAGAGACTGAGCACTGGTAACCTTTGACCTCTTCTGGTGTCTGTGGGGAACACAAACACACACACACACACACACACACACACACACAAACGCACAAACACAATTATATTTCCCCAGCCTTGTAGATATCAGTATCAGTAGACTGATAACAACCAACTGGTCTGTTTTCATCGTCTGTTTGAAACCCCTACCTCTCCTCTCTGGAGGGGCGTCCATCTTTAAAGATCAATGGTATATCCATAGAGCGGTCACTCTTCATGGAGACACAGCTGGGTCCAGGGGAGTCTGCTCTCTG
This sequence comes from Gadus morhua, assembly GCF_902167405.1. NCBI lineage: Eukaryota > Metazoa > Chordata > Actinopteri > Gadiformes > Gadidae > Gadus > Gadus morhua. Next base: position 159,015 of record NW_021963956.1, on the reverse strand, counting down.
CTGCTTCTCTGGGCTTCAACACACACACACACACACACACACACACACACACACACACACACACACACACATACACACACACACACACACACACACACACACACAGCTTTTACTCAGACTAATGATGGAGTCATGATGTATCACTGCTGAGCTCTGAGATGGACAACAGTCACAGACAGAGAGATCCTCTTCTTACCTCTTAGCTTTGCTCCGGCGGCCATGTTCCCCAGACAGAGTGGTCTTAGAGGTAGGACCCCCCTCTTCTCTCTCCTCATCCATAGTATACTGGAGACCTAGAGAAGATAATTTTGACTGTATCACACTAAAGCATTATGGACGTCATAGACCGTCAATATGAACCCCACAACATAACCACACTGCCCTCACTACAGTACAGATGTGTACAGCAGATGACAGATGAATGATAACACCTTGGAGACTGTAACTGCTTAAACGACAAAACAAAAAAGATATACAATAGACTTAAAAAATGCACTGCAGTTCAATTAAAAGTAAAGAACGTTAGAATAATTTCTCCACTGGAACAAAGTCTGAATTCTGTCTCTTTATTGAACCACCGATTCTTAAAACGTAACGTGAACATTTAGACCCGAGGTGTCAAACCAAAGCGTCATACTTTATTAAACTTTATTCCCCGACAACTGTCACTCACACTATACATTTACGACTCTAACTACAAATAACCAATGTTAGGGAAATCTGTTTACGATTTGTTATGCGTCTCTGGAATTTATTTTTTTAATATATGTGGGCCGATATATCGGAATATACGATTTTTAAATGACCAAATATTTGTATCGGTATTGGCCTTAAAAACCCTTTATCGGGCTCTAATCTGGGTCAATCCATCTAACCTGATACCCCACAATAACCCTAAATATCTGGATCAAACCATTTAACCTGATACCCCACAATAATTAGGGTTGAGCACCGGAACTCGGTTCCAGTAAGGAGCCGGTTCCGACGTAAACGGTTGTAACGAGATCGAATAAGAACGCACATTTCGGTGCCTCATAACGGTGCCTGGCGTTTTTTAACGCCCCCTAGCGGCGTCAACTTGCGTTAGTGCTGGGCGGTATACCGGTTCACACCGAATAACGGTGTGTAATTTCGTTAGGATATGATTTTTTTTAAATCATATCCTATATGATTTTTTAAATCATATTCATCATGTATTTGATGAGATAACGTTCGGAACGCAGCGCCGCGCGACACTGTTTCAGACGGGAAGGGACTAGTGTTACTTTCGTCAACGAAAATTATGACTAAATATCGTCGTCAACGACCCTTTATCACGTGAGGAAAACGAGACGAGACGCAACGTAAATGATGGTCATGTGAAAATAACTATAATTAAATACACAATGCAATATTGTTGACGAATAAAAACGAGACTAAATGTGTTTTACAAAACGGAAAATTGCTTATTTTATTTATTTCTGGGGCTGTATCGGGATACGTTACTTCCTGAATCCCCGCTCGTTGCGGCAGTATTTAGATTCACACGACGCAGCTGTGGTGGTAGCGTTAATGAAAACTTAAGGCCCTGTCCACACTAATCCGGGTAAATATAAAAACGTACAACTTGTAACTGAAGATACATAGAACATTGCATAGAGCAATTATCATTTCCATTACACCTGGCATTTTCTTTTAGACGAGCGCAAGCTTGTGGCAGCGTCATGGCAGTGTCATGGCAACCAAACGCCATCCTATCTGAAAGCCTCCGTCTACCCTGACACACTACAACACGAACCAAGCGTTTTTATATTCATCCACTTCAGCAATCTTTTTTGAAAAGTATCCTTTTTAGTGTCGGAATTCGCCGTTCTAATGTGGACGGTTTGTTGGTAAAATAAATACGTTGTAAATTCATATCCGAGTGTCTTCCGTGTCTGGATTGGGTGTATTCTTGAGTGTATAAGGTAACAATAATATAATAATAAGATTACCTTGTTTGAATTGTGAAATGGGTTTGGCAAAAATAAAATGTTGGTTATGTCATTACTTCTAGGTAGGTAGCCTACTTATACTATATTGACTGAGTTAAATAGAATTGCATTACAAAAAAGTGACTAATACAATTTGCTGTAACTTAAACTAGACTAAAATAGACATGGATAATTCTGACTAAAATAAGACTAAAAGGCTCGGACCTTTAGTCGACTGAAACTTGACTAAACTGAAAAGAGTATGAACGTGACTAAAACTAATAAAAACTCAAATGACAGCTTGAAGTAAAGACTAGACTACAACTCAAATTAAAACAGGCCGCCAAAAACAACATTAGAAGGGACCCTTTTCAATGTTGCTTTAAACAGGCATGTTACGACAACGACTGCGATATTCTTTATAGGTCCATGAATGCAAGGCGTGGTTGTGTGTGTGTGTGTGTGTGTGTGTGTGTGTGTGTGTGTGTGTGTGTGTGTGTGTATGTGTGTGTGTGTGTGTGTGTGTGTGTGTGTGTGTGTGTGTGTGTGTGTGTGTGTGTGTGTGTGTGTGTGTGTGTTTGTGTATGTGTGTATGTGCGTGTGTGTGTTGCGAGCGAATATAATTTTAAAGTAACAAACAAACTCAAAGCCGATGCATGCATCCAAAACTATCTGTTCAAAACCAAATAAACAAATCAAAAACAGTCGCTTATTCGCTTCAAATACTTTCTTTTCAAAACTTGGGAATTAATACACCGCGGTACAGGGCGGTTGAAAACATTGTTGGCGTCTCCTGTGGCCTTGCACACCTGCGTTATATTACTTATTATGACTTTGGCAGTAATGTTGCACCATGCATGCAAGTGTAAACACGAGCAGCATAGCTGCGTGGCCGCCTGCTTTCAGCGGGTAATTAATATTATTTGTAATTATTAATATTTTTTAAAAAGATATTCCTCAAGGTGCGGCCACACCAGACGCGTATCTCGCGTAATTTTTACGCGAGATACGCGCGTAAAATGTTGCTTGACCATTTTGTGTCAAAAATGGTCGCATACGCGCCATACGCGCCTACGTCACTCGCCTAGATGAGTCCATGTCCATGCAAGTGAACGGAGCGTTCCCTCTTCGTCATAACTATCAAACCAAACATCCTTCACATTCACAGAGCGAACATTATGAAAGTAAAATGCACATTTCTCGCTAGAAATGTTTCCATAAAAGCATTTAATGGCGTAACTATGTTACTATTTCCACCCAGAATAAAGAAAGTTGTCGGCCGTGGCTGCGCTGGAGTCCGAGGTAGGAAACCCAAACGCCGCCGTGTTTGGGTGATAGAGTTTAGATCGGGTTAGATTAAATAATCTCGGATATAAATAACAATAATCGGGTTAAATAACTTTACATGGTGTGTCTGGTGTGTTTCCAGCATTCGTAGTGTTGATCAGCAGATATATAGTCCGCCAAGACGTTGAGGTTGCTTAGTAACCAGAGACTCTGTCCATGCAAGTGAACGGAGCGTTCCCTCTTCGTCATAACTATCAAACCAAACATCCTTCACATTCACCGAGCGAACATTATGAAAGTAAAATGCACATTTCTCGCTAGAAATGTTTCCATAAAAGCATTTAATGGCGTAACTATGTTACTATTTCCACACAGAATAAAGAAAGATGTCAGCCGTATGCTTCTGTCCAAGCTCACTACTCTCTGCCAGTGACGTCGGGTCAAGCTCAACGCTGATTGGGCAACGCGGCTAATCGTCATGCGTATGAGCGTAAAAAGTTCATTTTTTTGAACTCTTGAAATGTACGCGATATACGCGCGTATAGCGCGTATTGCGCGTAAATATACACGCCACATACGCGCTATACGCGCGTAAAATGTTGCTTATATGCGTGAAACGCGTAATACGCGCGTAAACCAATGGTTCCCTATGGAAAAAATGGCGATTTTATACGCGAAGTACGCGAGATACGCGTCTGGTGTGGCCGCACCTTTAGTCACAGCACTCACATCAGCCTTTCCTCTTGGGGTAAGTCGAGTAATTTAATGCCAACCATAAATCTTGCATATCAAGTAGGCTAGCAAACACCGTTGCCATTCAACTCAGTGTCCGCTGACTTTCTGCTTAATGTGAAACTCATAACAAGTCGTGCATGTATGCAAGCGTGTGCGGTTTCGATTTTTTAAGTACCGATTCGAGAACCGTTTTAGCACCGGAACCGTTTGAAAAGTACAGAGTTGGCACCGGTATCTGATAGAACCCAAACGATACCCAACAATAACAATAACCCTACATATCTGGATCAAACCACTTAACCTAATACCCACACAATAACCCTACATATCTGGATCAAACCCTTTAACCTGATACCCCCACCATAACTCTACATATATGGACGAAACCATTTACCTGATACCCCCACAATAACCCTACACCATTTAACCCACAGAGGAAAGATACTGCTACTTAAAAATATAATTTCTTCTCTTTTTTCAAAATAAGATCTCTTTTGCCCTTCAAAATAATAGTCTCCTCTGTCTTCAAAGTAAGAGTCTCTTACCGCCCCCCAGTGTGTCAGCCAGTTCCTCCTGGTTCATCTCCAGCTCTGTTTGAGGCTGCTGTACAGACTGAGCACTGGTGACCTTTGACCTCTCCTGGTGTCTGTGGAGAACACACACACACACACACACACACACAGACACACGCACACACACACGCACACGCAAACGCACACGCACGCACACCAGAGATGGAAATTAACTTTTTTGCCCACCAGCCACTGTGGCAGGTAGATTTAAAAATCTACCAGCCACTCATCTTTTTTACCAGCCGCTTTTTATGCGCTATATATTTTTTTAATGTATGCGTACATTTTAAACAATATAATAGTAACAATAGATAAGAAAAGTGTTTTTCATACACATAATTTTTCCATCAGAAGTGATTTTTACTGTAAGTAGGTGCTACCAAGGAACTGAGTTGAAAATGTTACACTCTTACCACATATGATAAACAATACACAGGTATCTGCCATGTTAATGTCAAAGGTGTTACGATGACAAGTTTGGGGATAATGCATCTATACAAAGTATTTTCAATAAACAACAAATTGACATATTAACAATAAAACAACATGCATGGCTTCACCATCATAAGTCAATCTAATTAGTGCCTGAATACAAATGTGTCCACAGACATGGTAACTAACGTATGATAGTAAGCATTATTGGCCCTTAACACTAATATTCAGAAAAAACACTGCCTCAAAAGGCTATTGGCTTAAGCAATACAAGTAGAGGCATATACTTAAACTTTATACCCTGAACTTTTACGCTTCGTGCCCACTGCACCGTCAGTCAACGGACGTGGGAATGTGTGGCTGACTGATGGGGGAGTAGTCTTTGCAGAGGCATCCGTCAGCCAATCAAATCGCTTCGCCGGGTTCTTCCCGCTTCTTCCTGCTTGTTGCGATGCAAGATGACCCGCTTTCCCGCTTTCCAGTATCGTCAGAGCCCGATTCGCGTCACAGTGCTTAAATTTGCATAGGCGATCTGATTGGATGACGGATCCGTCGCTGCCGAAAAAGTTGAACATTTTTCAACTTTTTGACCCAACGGAACGGACGGATCCACAATGCATTGCGCGTCCGTCCCCATTCAAAGTCAATGGGGATCAGTCAACGGACGGTAGTGGGTACGAGGCGTTAAACGTTGCAAACGTGCAAAAACATAATTATATATTTATGTGGCATTCAGTCCAATGCTGGAAATATATCTGTGGCCTTCAGTAGGCCAATGCTGTGGTAAAGTATGCAAAGTATGACCAAGTGTTTTTTTCTGTTCAATAGATAGAACTTTATCAATCACCTGTGGGAGAAATTTGTTAATGTTTGCCCCTACAATACAACAATGGTAAAAAAAAAATACACGACGGTAACTGCGTAAGTCAAACTGTCCAATCTGAAGGCTCTACTTAACCACGCCCCCTACTCAATTCCACCAATGCAAAGCGAACAGAACTGAGTAGGGGAGGGCGTAGCCAAACTAGTTTGTGAACGACCCAGAGAAACGCAACGCAAATTCAATGTGAACATGTACGAGGCTTTAATAAAATCCCAGACGATTTTTAAATTCCGCCACACATTTATAAAAGTGTCTCAAAAAGAGGGCATATCCGGGCAAAAGAGGACGTCTGGTTACCCTACGTACGGGAAACCCATTTGATTCCTACCTGTAGCACTGTTAAATAGCGGCCCAAATTGGTGAGCGCTATCCTGGTAATTTCTCTGCGTGAAAAATACGAAGTGAGGCGTGTGAGCGTGTGCATGGGTTGAATTGCGTGTGTCTCACGCTGAATGCGTGAGACTTGAGAGCCCTGTTACCGATATATTATCCCGGATGCCGGACAGTCGCAGTTCAGCAAAAGTGGCGTAGAAGAAGAAGGGGGAACTGTGCAGCGCCGTATGAATGTATTAAATATGCAAATTTGATCTGACCTTACTGGAAAGTATTACCCGACACAGTGGCGGGTGAAGTGACACAATTCACCCGCCACCTTACAAATCCACCCGCAAATGGTGGGTGGCGGGCATTCATTTCCATCCCTGACGCACACACACGCACACACACACTTACATTTTTGCCTGACTTGGAAACATCAGTGCCAGTAAAGTCTGATAACAAGAACCAGGATTTATGGACGTTTGATAGAAGCTGCATCTTTATGATCTTTGTTATTCCTCACCTCTTCTCAATATACTGATTTCCATCTTTAAACTTAGCAGGAGGATCCATAGACCAGCCACTCTTCATAGAGACACAGCTGGAACCAGGGGAGTCTGCTCTCTGCTGCTGCTGGACTCTTCTAGAAAACAAGAACCAGGATTTAAGGATGTTTAATAGAAGCTGTACTTTTATAATATATGATGAATCCTCACCTCTTCTCGATGGACTGATTTCCATCTTTAAAGGTAACAGGAGGTCTCAGAGACCGGTCACTCTTCATGGAGACACAGCTGGGTCCAGGGGGGTCTGCTCTCTGCTGCTGGACTCTTTTAGAAAACAAGAAACAGGATTTCTGGAAGTTTGATAGAAGCTGTACTATATAATCTCTAGGGCTGTCAAGTTCTGGTCGGTTGGTTGACTGGTTAATGGATATGCACTTGTTGGACCAAATACTCTTTAGTCGGACAATGGCTGGTGTTCCTTTCATAAGAACAAGAGCTTCTTAATCCATTATTTTAGGATTGGGAGGGACAAATGCAGACCAATGTGTTTTATATTTGAGTGACGGGCTATATTGTGTTAGAAATAACATTAATTATGAATAAAAATAAGGTTGAAGGCTCCATAGTTTCTGTTTTAATAATCATATGGTTTAATAAACTATAAGACTTTGTGGCAGACGCCAGGGAGGAGTGAGGGGAGTGGTAGGTCTGGCAACCTGCTGGCTCCACCCCCAAGCCATATATGGACTTCCTCCCTTTAACGAGGCGAGCCTGGGGATCATTAAGCTTAAAGTGCGTATTGGAAGTTAGATACTGCAGTGAAGAATCATATAGGAAAAAAATTCGAATACACGATTATTTAGTTTTTATTAATAAATCTACACTACAAGTGGCATCTTGAGCCGTTTTTGTGATACAATTTTACTTCCGCATCTCAAACGCTCGTTTTCGAGCGTGACGTAGGAACTGGTAGACGGACGTTCTAATCATCATAGACTACATAGGCAACATAACAACAATGGATAACAGTTTCGGACCACTTCCGTACAATTTTGAGCCAGCTAGCCGTGAGGGAGAACAGGGAGTACCGGGACTGCATCGGGTGCTTCAAGAAGGTGGAGGACCTAGCGCTGGTGAGTGGGATAGGCGCCACCAAACTGGAGATTATTAAAGTGGAGATCTGCGTGTCGAGTAGGACCAGTTCGTCGCAGCACTCCCCGTCCTCCCTGCGGAGCATATGTCCTCCTGCAGCGGCATGAACATCAACACCGCCACCCCGCCGCAGCTCATGAGCATCCGCGGCATCACGGAGAAAATCGCCCGGAACATTGTCGCCTATCGGACCCAACACTGTCCGTTCAAGAGCATCGAGGACCTGGTTCGGGTCGATCACATAAACTGCTCCCTACTGGACAAGATCCGTTTCCAGGTGTTTGTGGAGCGCTCAAGAACTCCGTCCACCAATACCAACGGCGGGCTGACCTACACGGGTCGGTCCCATCCGAGCCCAACCTCGTTCAGCCTCCGGAGCGACGACCTCGACCTCCCGCCGGGAGGACCCACGCAGATGGTGTCCCTGCGGCCCCGCGTGGGACCGGGCCCGCGGGACGGCCGGGCCGCGGTGCGCCTGGCCACCTGGGACCTTCAGCGCTGCTCCAGTGAAAAGGCCAACAACCCTGGCGTCAAAGAGGTCGTGTGTATGCCCCTACTGGAGAACGAGTGAGTACAACTAACGTGAGGGTTTGCAGGCTCGAAAGCCTGCTCCATCCTTTCTCCGATCGGGGAAACTGTGAAATCGGAGATGGTCGGACAGGAGGTCGGAGTTGGAACAACCCCCACAGATACAAAACCTCATCTTGTCGATTAGAAAAACCCAAAAACCACAGGGGGGGGAATACAAGACCCCTCACCGCGGTAACTACTCACAACTACGCATAGAGCTGAGGCAGCAACAGCGACCGCGTCTACCAATTCCTACGTAATATGACGCGTTTGACGTATCACATAAAAAAACAACGGTTTTTGAAGCCTTGCTCAAAATAGTCACTTTAAAACTGAATTTTTTGCCGATATACTTTTTTAAACTGATAAAATCCTGCATTTTATTTTCAAAGAGCAATTTTCAGAGAATGTTATGCATAAATATTTTTAAAAACATTAACTTCCAATACGCACTTTAAAGGAGGAACGACAGACAGGGGAGGTTGGAGTTGGAAGAGGAGCTAGGGCTAGCAGAGGACAGGCAGGATCTGTGTGATCGCCTAGAAGCACGGAACGCCCTGAGAGAGAGAGACAGGTGGAAGGTGTTGGACGGACTGGAACACATAGGAGGTGGATGACCCTTTTCCCACCCTGGTTTTCATTTACTCTGCAAATAAACCATTCTGCACTGGAACTGCTGTGTGTTGTGTCATAACATCTGTTCAACTTGGTAGCGTGGAAACCCCACACCCACTGGCCCGCTACAACTTATACGACAAGAGGTCAAGCCCCTGGGTTTCTTAACGTTGAACTGGCCCATAAGGAAGACCGCTAGTCCTAACTTACTGAACCTTTACTCCGCTACTAACTCATTGATTCCAACCGAGTCATCGATCTGGCAGCATTTGGTTAAAAAGGACGACAAAAAAGAATGCAAAGTGTAGAGTAAGTTTGTGGGCAGATCAGCTAAAATGGTAAGCTATGAGTACTTTTTTCTTAATATGTCTGTGTAGCAGTTTTCAATGAAGTACATAACATTGTGTGGGGAATTGGTGTTTTGGCGCCCCCTCTGGCTGCAGGCGCACCTGCTCGTTGAGACGGTGCCGTGCACGGACGGAATGAAACCCCCACTGAAGTCCGTAGGATCATGATACAAACCCCTCCGATTCTTCGGTTGTGTCGTCTCTAAACGACGCTGCCCGACGCGCCGTGGCTCGTCCGCTGTCTGCTTCATATTGAAGCTCTGCCCTAACCGAGTCGACTCGGACCGAGAGGGGGTCTGAAACCCACTGACCATCTCCAAACAGTCCTTATGTGATATTGAGGCTAGCAGGGAGAGTAGAACGCACTGTGGTAGATTATGTTGATCCAGAGATAACGTGCACACTGTTTTATAATCATTTTTTCACCATTGACCAATCGATTGGTCAGAGAGTTGGTTGGATTTAAGAATACAGCCCAAATCATCAGCTCTAATCATTTCTTACCTTTTCTCAACAAACTCATTTCCATCTTTAAAGCTATTAGGATGTTCCATAGACCAGCCACTCTTCATGGAGACACAGCTGGGTCCAGGGGAGTCTGCTCTTTCCTGCTTCTCTGGGCTTCAACAAACACACACACACACACACACACACACACACACACACACACACACACACACACACACACACACACACACACACACCTTTTACTCAGACTAATGATGGAGTCATGATGCATCACTGCTGAGCTCTGAGATGGACAACCGTCACAGATAGAGAGATCCTCTTCTTACCTCTTAGCTTTGCTCTGGCGGCCATGTTCCTCAGACAGAGTGGTCTTAGAGGTAGGACCCCCCTCCTCCCTCTCCTCATCCATAGTAGACTGGAGAAAATACGTTCCGTCCCATACGGTAAAAAGTTATAAAAGTATAAATGTAAGGGAAGAAACTGAGGTTAAAGTGTTTTTGAAACTCATTAATCATGTGAAAGGTTTTCAAAGGGGAGGAAGAAAGGCTCCTCGCTGCGACGGACGGTTCAGATGAGGAAGTAACTTAGCTGAACCGCCCCTCTCAGCGCATGTCACATGTATTCTGGGAAAACGGGTAGCGGACATGTGCACATACACACACACACACACACACACACACACACACACACATACACAGACACACACACACACACACACACACACACACACACACACACACACACACACACACACACACACACACACACACACACACACACACACAAACACAAACACTCACACCGAACTGTTGGAAGGGGAAGTACTTGAGGAACTGAGAGAGAGAGAGAGTGTGAGAGAGTTTTCACTAAAGGTCTAAGATTAAATGATGCAAATAAAATAATAAAATGAATTGCTATCTATTGTTATATATATATCGTGGATATTTTTTAAACACATTTTTATACAAATCTATGTATTCTATCAAATTTATGAACCAGCAGTTGAGTGAGTGGTCTAGCATTTGCCCTGTAGAGCGGATGTTTCGAGTTCAACGACGTACATCGTTGAATTCTGTATTGTATTGTGTTGTATTGTATTATAGTACTTAACTGTGTAGCCACTGCAGTAGCTGCTATCATGGCTGTAACAAGGGAAATTGGTTAGCCTAGCGATTGTGGTACTTGCACTTGGTTCTATGAACATCCTTTCTGTACCGACAGCGATATATTGTTGCACTTCTTATGACAAATGTACTTATTGTAAGTCGCTTTGGATAAAAGCGTCTGCTAAATGCCCTAAATGTAAATGTAAATGTAAAAAAATTACATTCAGGCCAGTTCCACGGCAGGTCGCCAAGACCACCTCTGTTGAGATAAATACTATGGTCAGTCCAGTGGTTAATTTGAGCCGGATCCTGCCGGTACAAGATCCGGCACCTCTTAAGTTTGCCCTCCCTGTGTTCCGGTACTTATTTGGGCAGAACCGGTACCGCTCATAAAAAAAGAAAAAAATAGAAACATGTTTAAAATAAAAATATGAATATGCATATGTTAATTTACAGAACAGGTCCCATGAATTTCATGTTGTTTATTAAGTTTAACGTAATTTGAAAGTGTCGGAGATCTGTTGACACACTGAAAAGCTGCGGGCCAACAAACCACGCCCGACACTTCGGAAATTCACTGCATCTGATGAGCAAGCAGAGAGGAAAAAACGGTTCCCATGCATGACAAGTTAATAGAAATGATGTTAAATTATATATCACAGAGCAGGATTGTGAACGTTTACAATATCTCATGTCAATTTACAATAGGCTAAATGTGTCAGCGTTGGCTGACTAACTCTTTTTAATTATGATATTTATCCTGCGCGCCTCCTCTTTGCAACGGAATTTGTTTAAGATATGAATCCATTTAATGAACGTACACACTAAAACACACTTTTTAAAATAAATATTTGGAAACAAAAGTTCATGTTTCCCGCAGTGTGCCTCTCTTGTATTGAGCGGGTCTGCAGGATGCAGGATCTCACTCTGCACAACCAAGTCGGTTAAAAAGTCCCGGTCACGCACGACTCTGTAATCAACACTTTCCAAGCATCGGTGGTGATGGGGACTTTCTCCGCTAAGGACAGGATCGCACATTTTCTCCAGCCACACAGTCATAGTTTGGCGACATGGCACTGTGTAATCCGCCTCGAGAAATGTGATCAGGTCGCGGAAGACTACGTCACGTCTCTGGCAAAGGCTGCTGTATATAAAATAGCATGCATCTGCATCAGTTATATTCTCTATTTAATTGACAGAGCATCCCTACAAAGTATTTAGGTTAACTATATAAGAGAGTAGGTTAAGTGTGTGTCTGACAGGGGCCGTGCCATCACGATGGTGGCCCTCCATCCTGATGTCAGTCAGCCATCACGACGGACGATGACATCGTCCATCTCCACAACCCTAGTAGGCAGTATATTTGTTTTTTTTCCATTAACTCTAACCCCCGCACTAAGTCGCCGGATCCGATCCCCCGCTGCGTTCCTGGACCTCCCATTTTCAAATTAAGCACTGGGTCAGTCAATTTTGAATGTTCAAAGAAATGGAAAATAAATGGCATGAAAAGTACTTTGATTTCTCCAGTAATCCTTCCTAAACTACTAACTGCGTGGGGATTGAACCCCAGGCGACCGGGTGCAAGTCCGACCCGCTACCTCGAGACTAGCTCCCTATTTATGCATCCATGGTCCATATTCAATTAAAATATGCATTCAACCGATGGGCGATTTTTTGCCAGGTAGCCTCCCTGTATCTATGAATGGTTACGGTGGTCCCTTTTTGAGTTATTATATCCTTGTACTCCTCATAGACCTCCACAAGCAGCTTCTGTTCCCCTCTGGAAAAGATCCCGTTCGGTCCTTTTTTGACATTTGATCCATGATTCGACATTCACGGCTGGTTACATATCTTGTGAGGAAGAACACTATGCTGGGATCCTACTGGACCTCAGCACTGGTTTAGGGCCTTTCAACAATGAGGCTTATGACAGAGCCCTCAGGCGGGCCCACCAGGCTACGGCAGGCGACTGACTTCCTCCTCCATCACCACACTACACTCCCTGTTAACCACCTCAGCCCCCCCACCGCTCTCATAATTTTATTTTGGGTAGGTTTGAGCACCTCCTCTAACCTAACCTTGCCAGAGCCTAGCTATAACCTATGACTTCATGCTTCATTATGAATGCATCCCCTCCGCCCGTCCCCATGACTTCTTGTTTTGATTGGTTACCTGTTGAGCCACTCCCACTCCTGGTAACTTTCCATCCCTCCTGCCCCTCCTCCTCTCCCGATTGGCTCATACCCTGGTGAGGGATTAGGAGTTTACCCATTGGTTAATCAAACAGACGGAGCTGGTTTCCAATTTGTTTTTAGCTTATTTTTATTTTCGCCTGGTTGGCTTGGGCCTTTTTGCATTTTGTTTTAACCCTATTAAATACTTTTTCTAAATGCTCTTGAAATATCAGTTAGCATACCTTTATTCAACCTGGTGTTTGGCGTGACAAGAGTTTGTTCTGGCCCTCTACCCTGGTCCAGCTTCTCCCGGTTGCTTTGACCGGTTGGTGAGTACCCCAACATCTATGTGTTCAGCATTTAAGTGTGTTTAAGTGTGGATGCATTTTACACACTGAAGACTACAAACACACAGAGAGAGAGAGAGACCCCCTCCAGCTAAATGACCCCCCTCCATCGAGAGACTACAAACACACAGAGAGAGAGAGAGACCCCCTCCAGCTAAATGACCCCTCTCCATCGAGAGACTACAAACACACAGAGAGAGAGAGACCCCCTCCAGCTAAATGACCCCTCTCCATCGAGAGACTACAAACACACAGAGAGAGAGAGAGACCCCCTCCAGCTAAATGACCCCTCTCCGTCGAGAGACTACAAACACACAGAAAGAGAGAGAGACCCCCTCCAGCTAAATGACCCCTCTCCGTCGAGAGACTACAAACACACAGAGAGAGAGAGAGACCCCCTCCAGCTAAATGACCCCTCTCCGTCGAGAGACTACAAACACACAGAGAGAGAGAGAGACCCCCTCCAGCTAAATGACCCCTCTCCGTCGAGAGACTACAAACACACAGCGAGAGAGAGAGACCCCCTCCAGCTAAATGACCCCTCTCCGTCGAGAGACTACAAACACACAGAGAGAGAGAGAGACCCCCTCCAGCTAAATGACCCCTCTCCGTCGAGAGACTACAAACACACAGAGAGAGAGAGACCCCCTCCAGCTAAATGACCCCTCTCCGTCGAGAGACTACAAACACACAGAGAGAGAGAGACCCCCTCCAGCTAAATGACCCCTCTCCATCGAGAGACTACAAACACACAAAGAGAGAGAGAGACCCCCTCCAGCTAAATGACCCCCCTCCATCGAGAGACTATAAACACACAGAGAGAGAGAGAGACCCCCTCCAGCTAAATGACCCCCCTCCATCGAGAGACTACAAACACACAGAGAGAGAGAGAGACCCCCTCCAGCTAAATGACCCCTCTCCATCGAGAGACTACAAACACACAGAGAGAGAGAGAGACCCCCTCCAGCTAAATGACCCCTCTCCATCGAGAGACTACAAACACACACAGAGAGAGAGAGAGACCCCCTCCAGCTAAATGACCCCCCTCCATCGAGAGACTACAAACACACAGAGAGAGCGAGAGACCCCCTCCAGCTAAATGACCCCCCTCCATCGAGAGACTACAAACACACAGAGAGAGAGAGAGACCCCCTCCAGCTAAATGACCCCTCTCCATCGAGAGACTACAAACACACAGAGAGAGAGAGAGACCCCCTCCAGCTAAATGACCCCTCTCCATCGAGAGACTACAAACACACAGAGAGAGAGAGACCCCCTCCAGCTAAATGACCCCTCTCCATCGAGAGACTACAAACACACAGAGAGAGAGAGAGACCCCCTCCAGCTAAATGACCCCTCTCCATCGAGAGACTACAAACACACAGAGAGAGAGAGAGAGACCCCCTCCAGCTAAATGACCCCCCTCCATCGAGAGACTACAAACACACAGAGAGAGAGAGACCCCCTCCAGCTAAATGACCCCCCTCCATCGAGAGACTACAAACACACAGAAAGAGAGAGACCCCCTCCAGCTAAATGACCCCCCTCCATCGAGAGACTACAAACACACAGAGAGAGAGAGTCCCCCTCCAGCTAAATGACCCCTCTCCATCGAGAGACTACAAACACACAGAGAGAGAGAGAGACCCCCTCCAGCTAAATGACCCCTCTCCATCGAGAGACTACAAACACACAGAGAGAGAGAGACCCCCGCCAGCTAAATGACCCCTCTCCATCGAGAGACTACAAACACACAGAGAGAGAGAGAGACCCCCTCCAGCCTAATGACCCCTCTCCATCGAGAGACTACAAACACAGAGAGAGAGAGAGAGACCCCCTCCAGCTAAATGACCCCTCTCCATCGAGAGACTACAAACACACAGAGAGAGAGAGACCCCCTCCAGCTAAATGACCCCCCTCCATCGAGAGACTACAAACACACAAAGAGAGGGAGAGAGACCCCCTCCAGCTAAATGACCCCTCTCCATCGAGAGACTACAAACACACAGAGAGAGAGAGAGACCCCCTCCAGCTAAATGACCCCTCTCCATCGAGAGACTACAAACACACAGAGAGAGAGAGAGAGACCCCCTCCAGCTAAATGACCCCTCTCCATCGAGAGACTACAAACACACAGAGAGAGAGAGACTCCCTCCAGCTAAATGACCCCTCTCCATCGAGAGACTACAAACACAGAATGTAAATGGACTGCATTTATATAGCGCTTTTCTAACCATTGGCCACTCAAAGCGCTTTACAATATTGCCTAACATTCACCATTCACGCACACATTCACGCACCGACGGCGGAGTCAACCATGCAAGGCAACAGCCAGCTCGTCGGGAGCTAACAGTCAGGGTTAAGTGCCTTGCTCAAGGACACCTCGACACTCAGCTAGGAGGAGCCGGGGATCGAACCAACAACCTCCAGGTTACCAGCCAACCCGCTCTACCTCCTGAGCTACTGCCGCCCTCTCTCTGACAGAGAGAGAGAGAGAGACCCCCTCCAGCTAAATGACCCCTCTCCATCGAGAGACTACAAACACAGAGAGAGAGAGAGAGACTCCCTCCAGCTAAATGACCCCTCTCCGTCGAGAGACTACAAACACACAGAGAGAGAGAGAGACCCCCTCCAGCTAAATGAGCCCTCTCCGTCGAGAGACTACAAACACACAGAGAGAGAGAGAGACCCCCTCCAGCTAAATGACCCCCCTCCATCGAGAGACTACAAACACACAGAGAGAGAGAGAGAGACCCCCTCCAGCTAAATGACCCCTCTCCATCGAGAGACTACAAACACACAGAGAGAGAGAGAGACCCCCTCCAGCTAAATGACCCCTCTCCATCGAGAGACTACAAACACACAGAGAGAGAGAGAGACCCCCTCCAGCTAAATGACCCCTCTCCATCGAGAGACTACAAACACACAGAGAGAGAGAGAGACCCCCTCCAGCTAAATGACCCCTCTCCATCGAGAGACTACAAACACACAGAGAGAGAGAGAGAGACCCCCTCCAGCTAAATGACCCCTCTCCATCGAGAGACTACAAACACACAGAGAGAGAGAGAGACCCCCTCCAGCTAAATGACCCCTCTCCATCGAGAGACTACAAACACACAGAGAGAGAGAGAGACCCCCTCCAGCTAAATGACCCCTCTCCATCGAGAGACTACAAACACACAGAGAGAGAGAGAGACCCCCTCCAGCTAAATGACCCCTCTCCATCGAGAGACTACAAACACACAGAGAGAGAGAGAGACCCCCTCCAGCTAAATGACCCCTCTCCATCGAGGCTCCTGGAGCGGCAGCAAGCTACTCCGGCCTTCTCTGGCGGCCCCAGCTTCAACCCTCCAAGAGCGGGGAACGCTCCAACACCTAAGGTCTCACAGCAAAGAAAAGTGTGTGTGTGTGTGTGTGTGTGTGTGTGTGTGTCTGTGTGTGTGTGTGTGTGTGTGTGTGTAAGATTTGTGTGTGTGTGTGTGTGTGTGTCTGTGTGTGTGTGTGCGTGTGTGTCACCACACAGCTCGCGGGGCCGTGTTGAACGCTCTGGGGGAGGGTCTGAATTGCGCATGTGCGTCTCTTTCACAAGACCTCACAGACAACGGAAAAATCCAAAGGAATCGTTCCAAATCGATTTTATTAATTTGGTGATTGTTTGACCCAAGAATCGAAATCTTGATCAAAATTCGATCTATTGCACAGCCCTACTGTAATGTCTTTAAACACCTCCACCGCTCTCTGCTTTTGAAGGTACTCATGTGACTCTGACTTGTCACTGTTTTGTTGTGTAGCAGAAAGGATACGTTGAAGAGGCTGACTCGTGATTTCCCTTAGCTGGTGTTTCACAATCCCACCAAGCGCAACGTCTGCGAGATGGTTTTTGTTCCCGTTTCTCTGCAGGGCTGTGTTGCACTGACTTGTGTCGTTGTTCCAATAGTGCAAATACAAAAGACACAGAAGAAAAAGGGGCTAATGACGCCTCACAGAGAGAGAGAGAGAGAGAGAGACGAGACACTGAGGACCTCCCCAATTAAAACCAGGAAGTAGGTCCGAGAATAATATCGGAAAAACATTTGTTCTATTTATAATTTCTGATTAATATATTATAATTCTTAAGGCACTTGTGGAAGCATTATTCACTAATAAAACAAAAATCATCGGCTGAGCACACGAGAACATTCTGTTGGATCCAGAGTTTATTGCAATTATGCTTCATTAACAAATACAACAGAAAAATAGTCCCCTACATGTACACAATTAACACAAGGACTAAAACAATAGAAGCAGCAGACTTCACAAATCATCAACAGGTGAGCACGTATCTTTAATAACTGAACATGTTCTGCGGCCGCTTGGTTCCCAACAGAACACAAAAAAAATCAAGATTCAGTTTAAAGTCATTTACAACATGCAACATTGTCCCATAGACATCTTGGTAATAAAAATAACATCTGCTTTAAATCAGGTCGCAAATCAGAATTATGACAAAAATGATGATATAAGAGCCCTTAAGACTTAAACTGGTGAAGTCTGAAAATATATAAAGGTTGATCAATAGGTATTTTATAAACATTTCAAATAATAAATGTGCTTATCTAACTATGGGAGGTCTTAAAAGCCTTTTCATGGTTTATCACGCCGGAGACATGAAACACCCAATCACCACCCCAACTAACCACCAAATTGAATAAAAAAGGAATTCACAGTGACTTAAACTATATAAAACTAAACGCCGTTTACCAATAAAAACGGAGATGAAAGTTAGAAAAAATACAACCGCTCCGCAGCTCATTCACACGCGCTCTCAGCACTCAGAGAGAGAGACAGAGAGACAGAGAGAGAGACGGAGACAGAGAGAGACAGAGAGACAGAGATTAAGGGCTATACAAATTGAGGGACCCAGCGTTTTCACATTCATCTGATTGTCGGAATCCTCAGTTTTAGTGTGGACGGAAGGGCTAAACGGATAAATGTTTATGCATTTGTAGATTCATCCGGGTTAGTGTGGACGGGGCCTTGGGTGATTAAACAAGTTTGTCGTGTTTCCGAGGGGTGCAGATATAACATTGTAGCACATTTTGCACATTATGTGGGCCTGTGCCTCGTCGGCTTCCCCGAATCCGAAGTGTTGCCATGTTAGAGAACTCGTTTTACCCTTTTTATCGAGTTAACGCGGCTGTCCTTCCTCTGCCATCCTGCTCGCTGTTTTCTGAATAAGGTCACCACACATACAGCTCGCGGGGCCGTGTTGAACGCTCTGGGGGAGGAACTGAATTGCGCATGCGCGTCTCTTTCACAAGACCTCACAGAAAACGGAAAGATCCCAAAGAATAGTTCCAACTCGATATTAATTTGGAGATCGTTAGACACAAGAATCGAAATCGTGGTCAAAATTCAATTAATTGCACAGCCCTACTGTATTGTCTTGAAACACCTCCACCGCTCTCTGCTTTTGATGGTACTCATGTGACTCTGACTTGTCACTGTTTTGTTGTGTTGCAGAAAGGATATGTTGAAGAAGAGGCTGACTCGTGATTTCCCTCAGCTGGTGTTTCGCAATCCCACCATGCGCAACGTCTGCGAGCTGGTTTTTGTTCCTGTTTCTCTGCAGGGCTAGAAACAAAATACAAATACAAAAGACACAGAGGAAAAAGGGGCCGATGACACCTGTCACACACCGGGTCAGGTAGTGGCAAAACAAAGGGAGTCCACACATGACATAAAGAGAAACTAGTTTATTAGTAACCCATTTTTACTCGTTAAAGTAAACATAAGCAATTATATTTAAACAAAAGGGATGATATTTAAAACCACATGGCGGGTGGAAGACGGAGCCCAGCGCCCAGCCTAGAAGCAGCAAAAGAGAGACTCAACACATGGCTACCCAGCCCTTAAATCTCTGGATCTCTAGGATCCACAGGTGTGGCCAATTGGCCTGACGCCCTTTCCCAATCTCCACCCACAACCAATAGGCAGAGAGAGGGGCAGGGCGTCACACCTCCCCCCTACAGAAAAGGGGCCCCACCACATTATCCCGTCCACTCCTCCCCATCTACCCCCGTTCTCCACTCAGCAACCTGGATCCTAGGAGCACATTAAGAGTAGTGAGAAGGTAGACATTTTCTTGGGGGTTGGAGGGGGACCAGAAGGTGGAGGGGGTGGAGGCGGAGGGAGGAGGAGGCGCTGACAGGAGACCAGGCCGGGCCAGTCGTGTTTCAGGTGGTCTTTGACGTCCTCCTCGTCCGTGTACTCCGAAGGCTCGTCCCCGGGCTTCAGCAACCGACCCACGTAGTCGTACTTCTCCATGAACTGCATCTCCCACTCGCGGACGCTCTCCATCTGCACGGCGTTGAGGTCCGACAGGTCGTCGTACTGGTCCAGCAGTGTGTCCTTCTCCAGGCAGAAGGTGTAATAAATGCACAAATTTCCTTTGCCCGCTTAGACAGGGGAACCTGCCAATAACCTTTGAAAAGGTCAAACTTAGTCACATAAACGGCAGACCCCACCTGATCTATACAGTCTTCCATGCGGGGAAGAGGAAACACATCTGGCTTCGTAACGTTATTAACTTTACGAAAATCAGTACATGGCCTAAAAGTTGTGTCCGGCTTACTGACCAACAGACACGGCGATGACCAACTTCCACTCCCAACTTCTCCCATACCGACCAACTCTTTACCATACCGACCAACTCATCTCCATACCGACCAACTCATCTCCATACCGACCAACTCATCTCCATACCAACCAACTCATCTCCATACCAACCAACTCATCTCCATACCAACCAATTCATTGCCATACCAACCAACTCTACAACCAGACAAAGCTCTTCACAATACCTGGTGTCTAGGACAATCATTTTTCCAGTGCCCTCGCTCATGGCAGTAATTCCAGCAACCCTGCCACCAAACTTCCCTTAACAGACTCCTTTAACTTTTTATCCAATATCTCAATCTCATATTTCTCAGCAATTAGCAGTAATTGGTCTTTAGTACACTGATCCAGTAGTGCTACTGACGGTGAGACAACAAATGTATCCGCTGTAGATGCCATACCTGGACTTCCCACACTCACAAAATAGAATAGGAGAAAGAAAAAAAAAAAAAACAATATCAGCTGGAACCACTAACAAAGTCTGGGACAGCCAAACCAAAATGGAACCTCCCCAGCCCTAACTAACTAAGACATTAGCGACCCCATAACTACCTTAACTCCATCCCTAGTCTTCGTGCCGCTACTGATGGGGGGTTTTTCCCGGTGGGCACTTTAGCCCACCGGGAAGAAAAAGGCAACTGGCAATCAGCGACCCTCTCTTACACCGGGGATGTGCTCCCGAGACAACCGCTCTAACCACTTTTGCAGCCACACTAAAATTCCCCAAGACCAGTCCCCCTATTGGAAACCAGTCTTCTTAGCCTCACAAGGGATTCATGGTTCCATACCACATTACAAGACTGTCCCCAATAACCAAACTCAAAGTTCCAACCTTGATTTTATTGACTACAACCAAAACACTAACCTTTAAGCAAAACAAAACATAGGACACAATGCTCTACTACTTCCAAACTCCACCGACCAAATCCCTCCCAAAACTGAAATCCAAAAGACAAAAGTCACGTGTGGAACTCCCAACACTGGCAGCTACTGACTTGGCTTCAACAGGTGCTACCAATAAGCCAATCAATCCTTCGAAACCAAACAACTTACTAATGCAAAACTACAATTCCTAAAAGGAACCCAAAACAAATGCCAGCACACAAACCATATTCAGACCATCCAGGCTGAATTTGACCAAATTACCCTTAACAAACTAACCAATTGGACGAGCCCCCATTTTGTCACACACCGGGTCAGGTAGTGGCAAAACAAAGGGAGTCCACACATGACATAAAGAGAAACTAGTTTATTAGTAACCCATTTTTACTCGTTAAAGTAAACATAAGCAATTATATTTAAACAAAAGGGATGATACTTAAAACCACATGGCGGGTGGAAGACGGAGCCCAGCGCCCAGCCTAGAAGCAGCAAAAGAGAGACTCAACACATGGTTACCCAGCCCTTAAATCTCTGGATCCCTAGGATCCACAGGTGTGGCCAATTGGCCTGACGCCCTTTCCCAATCTCCACCCACAACCAATAGGCAGAGAGAGGGGCAGGGCGTCACACACCTCTGAGAGAGAGAACGAGAGAGAGAGAGAGAGAGAGGGAGAGAGAGAGAGAGAGAGAGAGAGAGAGAGAGAGAGAGAGAGAGAGAGAGAGAGAGAGAGAGAGAGAGAGAGAGAGAGAGAGAGAGAGAGAGAGAGAGAGAGGAGAGAGAGAGAGAGAGAGAGAGAGAGAGAGAGAGAGAGAGAGAGAGAGAGAGAGAGAGAGAGAGAGAGAGAGAGAGAGAGAGAGAGAGAGAGAGAGAGAGAGAGAGAGAGAGAGAGAGAGAGAGAGAGAGAGAGAGAGAGACTTGTGAACATGTCTGTATTTGGCGGGATGGCTCTGTGGGGGAAACTCCCCGGCCGTCCGAGCAGCCTTGAAACACCACATCCCCATCAGGTCAAACAGTTTAGAACGCCCTGGACCAGAGATCTGAAGGGCTTCACAGGCCGCTTCTTAATGGACACCCCCTGACCCTAGCCCCCCAAAGAGCAGGGAAACCCCCCCTAATATCAGGGAACCTTGTCGTGACAATTTCTCTATAAGATATTGCGTCTAAGAAGATGAGATATTTAGATGCAAAAAGCACACAATACTGTTGACAATTAGTGGTTATATATATTCGTATTAAAAGTACGAACAAAGATACATCACAACATGCATCAACAAACAACATAACAGGCATACATTACAATAATCTGAGGCCTCAGATGGGAGCTCCTCTTTGCGTGTTACTTCATTCTCTGAAGGTACGCTCAGACAAGTCCACTGAGTGTTTGAATCAATGAGTTCTTATTCACTTCAGTTGGCAGTGGAGGGGGTGGTCCCCCAATACTAAAAGTCTTTGTTCACCAGATTGTTATCTTTACAGTTGAAGCTCCCCCCCCGAGGCTAAGATGGGGTCGGCGGCCGTGCTATGTAACTCTCTGACTTTGTTTACGCTAGCCAGAGTGTCGGGGAACAGGCCTGGTACTTCAAAGCATTGCTTGGGAGATGACACACGAGAAGATAGGAACAGGCAGGCAATAAAATGCATCACACGACTCTCGGGGTTCACACTTTAAATGACCCAAAAGGAGAGCAGAAGGCAGACACTATATAAAATTACACAGAATAGCAACAAAACTTAAATTCATATAGACCAAAACAATACAACATGTAGATTTTCCATCACAATCCCCCCTTTGATTATTTATAATCACAAAATTATGCAACCTTTAGGATTAAAATGAACACTTATTCACAACATGCATATGTTCATAATCTACTATGTCCGACCATGGCCTCCAAGTACAGATATTTATACCACTGTTCGCTTTTACAGAAGGTAGCATAAAATCACCTAACATCACAATCAAGTCCTCTGTTTACATATATTCAAAAGTCATAAAAACAGGAAAAAAAAAACTAAAACAAAGAAACAAGGATACCTTTTAAAAACATTTCTAAACAAAAATATTCTTATTTGATGTGTCCTTAATGCTGCTTCCGTGATACAAACACATGAGTAGTTGGCAAGCACTTAATATTTACTACTCTAAAATATTAATTGTCAATCCAGTCAGCATTAATAACACACAGTATAACCCAACATTTAAACGGTATTCCTCTTCTCTTTCCCATTGTCCTTCATGATGTCTCTGAGGGACCTACATGGGGTTTGTTTAATTTTTTTTTTTTTGTAATTATTTCCTTTGGTTTGCTTTGGTATACCCAAGGTTGTTGTTGTGGGCTCCCCATCCCCCCTCTTGACGCATGGACTTTCCCATGCGTCAATTTACCATAATAAGGGAAATCCCAGGCCTGTAAGCATGGCTTTCTGTTGCGAGCGCACCAAAAACCTTCTACTTTAATTCTGAAAAACAACAACATTTCTTTAACTTTCAACTTTTCTACTTGTCTTTGATCCTTCAAACTACTTTTCCTAATAACTTCAAACCTTTCAGATATACTTCTTAGAAACTATCACACACTCATATAGACAGTCCTAGTTACACATTAGATCTCGTCTCTTGTAATATACGTGAATGCTGTGTCTAGTGCGATACCTTTCGTACACTGCTCTTCTCTCCCTCCGCCTGGACACGCCTCCACCTCTCTCTCTGCTTCCTGCCTCTCATCCGCATTACGGGCTGTCCTTTGAAGTGCCTGTCCCCACGTCTCTCCCGTCTCTGAGACCCTCCTTTGTCTCTTTGTTCAGGCCAGTTCAATGTGGCTACACAGGCACCATGGAGGCCACCACTCTGGTGCTGTTGGTCCTGCTGGACTGTCTCCTTGTGTCGTCCAGCAGACCGTTCCGTAGCTCTTCAGGTGGGCCTCCCATGGTCTGTAACTTCATAAAGTCTGATGCAGAGGAGTTGTGACGTGGGGTATTTGCACTGTATTGGGCCACTGGTCGGGCTGAAAGCAGGAGAAGGAGGAGCGTTGTCCAGGTCCGGATCTATTTGAACAAAACTTGATGCAGATGGGTTATCTTTCTCCCCACCCCTTTCCTTATCTTGCCTTACGTTCTCATCTATCTCTTCTCCTTCCATAACACATACTTCTTCCAATCTCTCTCATACGTTCATTAATTCACCTTGTTGCCATTTTGGCCATAAAACATTAACAAAATATCATAATATAAAAATCTGCATTTTCAATATTAGGCAATACACTTCTGTTGTCAGTGGGGGGTCAGTCGGGGTTAGTCAGGGTCATGTCATGGCTGTGTGATATGGTTGACCATTAAACTGGTGGTGATAGATTGTAATAATCGAGTATCCACTGTCTACAATAGCCCTTTGTTTAAAATAACCATATATCATAACTATATATAATAACCATATATAATATTACATTTAGCTGATCAGGTCGCGTAATGCTGGTGAGAACCATGCAACAATCAATTGGATGTGGTGCTTGCGTGCGTTGTGACGCTGAGACCATTTTGCGTGTTGGTTGTGTTATGTGTTATGGTGCTCATACCTCCTCCTTGTACCTGGTCTGCTCCTGCGTCCCGTCAATGCGAATGCCCCCTTCCACCTCCGCCTCTTGGATGATTCACGGGAAGGTGCGAACTGCCAGCCGGCCCTTCCATTGTCTTTGTCGATTCTTTTGGGAGAATCGTTGAACCAAGGATCCATGACGCCACAACGAAAGCAGGCCTGCCTCTGTGCTTCCCCACTTTCCTGTGGTCGTCCGGCGCCGTCCGGCGCCTCCACGAACATTATATCAGCTTGGTCTCTCCCGGGAATGTCGCCTTGAATACGACCCCACCGTAGGCCCAGTTTGACTTGGCGTGGTTCGCCGATGGGTGATGGGCCATTTCCAGAATGGCTGTAGCGAGGGATTCCCCTCCCACTGCAGATGGGTCCGGGAGACATTCTGCTATGTCCTTAATGTCACTGGGTCTCCATGCACGGAAAACGTATGCCGGACTGCCATAACTTCTGTTGCGCTGTTAGCGGGTGCCTCCTTTGCCGTGAGGTCTGGATAGAGGTTGAATGATGGGGCGGCGGCCTGGGCGTTGTCGTCATACGGTGGAGGTGAAGGGGGATTCGCACGCGGTCCGCCGGTGCAGTCCAGGTCCGGGTCTACATCTCGGGTGAAATTGAGATAAAAATATTCCTACACTCTCTACGCTCTCTGTCCCTGGCTGATTTTTTTTTTTTCTCTATCCTGGCTCTCTCTTTCCCTCAAATGAAATGCACACCAACATAATTAAAACTTCAACAACCGTTTTAAGCTAGAAAACCCAGTTTGCACCAATATTTTAAACCCTCCAGAGCCGCTTCACCATGCTTCTCCAACATCACCTTCGCAGGTCCCGTTATCTCAGTTTTTCCAGATTTGTTCCCCATATTTTAGAACCTTTTACACTAGTTATTATTTAACAAATTATCTAATATCGCCGAAACCTCCTTGTTACTACACACATATACATATATTTATTAATGAATACCTATTATTATTATTTATATATATATATAACACCAACCGCGCTTCAACGGGTTTCCCTTTACCGTCCCTGACAGACCCTTGCTGCCCTTTCTGTTACCTATATAGCCATATATTGACGGAAGCGAAACGGAGCTACCGCATGTTCCTATAACAGAGTTTCTTTGAACGAGGCCTAAGTTCAGATATAAGTTTACGTTTACCGAAACATTTATATACCGTTCCTGTAACGGATTTTATTTTGAAGCTTTAACAGTATTGTGATCTCACCTGCTCGAATTCTTTTTTCCTTTGGATACCGTACTGAAGAACCACTAGTTTATCCCCACAGGCACCCTTTCCTCGACCTCTGGCCATAAAACAGTCTGGTTAGAGTCACCTGGAGGCGAAGTAGAGCTTTGGGACTGAGAACGAATCCTCAGACCTGTATTGGAAGCTGATATTTCGTAGAATCTTCAGGTTAGATATCCCGGACGAGCCCCCAACTGTCGTGACAATTTCTGTATCAGATATTGCGTCTAAGCAGATGAGATATTTAGATGCAAAAAGCACACAATACTGTTGACAATTAGTGGTTATATATATTTGTATTAAAAGTACGAACAAAGATACATCACAACATGCATCAACAAACAACATAACAGGCATACATTACAATAATCTGAGGCCTCAGATGGGAGCTCCTCTTTGCGTGTTACTTCATTCTCTGAAGGTACGCTCAGACAAGTCCACTGAGTCTTCCTATCAATGAGCTCTTATTCACTTGGGTTGGCATCTGGAGGGGGTGGTCCCCCAATACTAAAAGTCTTTGTTCACCAGATTGTTATCTTTACAGTTGAAGCTCCCCCCCCCCGAGGCTAAGGTGGGGTCGGCGGCCGTGCCATAACTCTCTGACTTTGTTTACGCTAGCCAGAGTGTCGAGGAAAAGGCCCATACTTCAAAGCATTGCTTGGGAGATGACACACGAGAAGATAGGAACAGGCAGGCAATAAAATGCATCACACGACTCTCGAACGTTCACACTTTAAATGACCCAAAAGGAGAGCAGAAGGCAGACACTATATAAAATTACACAGAATAGGAACAAAACTTAAATTCATATATACCAAAACAATACAACATGTAGATTTTCCATCACAACCTGGAGAAGGAACCCAGAAGAGGGATCCCTCTCCAGGGATGGTAGGAGTGCAATAGGAGACGTAATAATGTGCAGACGTAATGATAGCATAACAAGTGCTATCTGAGAGATATCCTCTATGCATCGCTATGTCTTGTCTTTATAATACAACACTTAAAAGCCGTTGCTTTAGTTATTTCGTGATTTTGTTTTATATGTACTTAAAGGATTTTTGCACTTTTGGTGTACATCTTCATCGTTGAAGGCCCTGACTGTAAGTAGAATCAAAGCACTTACTGACCCACTTTACACACGAGAGAGAGAGAGAGAGAGAGAGAGAGAGAGAGAGAGAGAGAGAGAGAGAGAGAGAGAGAGAGAGAGAGAGAGAGAGAGAGAGAGAGAGAGAGAGAGAGAGAGAGAGAGAGAGAGAGAGAGAGAGAGAGATCCCATTAGTCTTGAAAACCAACCTGGGGCTGGGGAGGCTGCACAAATGTTGCTTGTTGACCTATCAGTGGTCATCAGGTTAACGTACGCTCACTCTGATTCTCAGTGTCTTCCACTCACAGGGAGAGGGTTGGGCTCACAGAGGGAATATTGCATTGGGAATCGGGAATTGGGAAGAGTGTGTTTGTAAGTTGTGTGTGAGAAAGAGTGCGTGTGAGCGTGTGTACGATGAGCATGTGAGTGAGTGAGTGAGTGAGTGAGTGAGTGAGTGAGTGAGTGAGTGAGTGAGTAAGTGAGTGAGTGAGTGAGTGAGTGAGAGGATTTAAACAGTTATTGTTCAGAGGTGGTGTGATTGAGAGCAGGGATATGGCTGTTTTAGTGATGTGGTTGACATGGTTTGAATGATTGTTCATCTGAATTCTGCATTCTCCGTTCGCAAACAACATGAACAAGTATTACTATTGTAAAATGACGACTTTTTACTTTTAAAATGTACTTTTCCCAGGAACAAGGCCTCATGAAATTGAAACTTTTTTGTTGTGTTGCAGACAGGATACGTTGAAGAAGAGGCTGACTCGTGATTTCCCTCAGCTGGTGTTTCACAATCCCACCAAGCGCAACGTCTGCAAGCTGGTTTTTGTTCCTTTTTCTCTGCAGGACTGTGTTGCACTGACTTGTATCATTGTTCCAATTGTGCGAATACAAAAGACACAGCGGAAAAAGGGGCTGATGAAGCCTCTGAGAGAGGGAGAGAGAGAGGGAGAGGGAGAGCGAGAGCGAGAGAGTGGGAGAGAGATTGAGAGAGAGAGACGAAGGGTTCTCATTAGACTTGAAAACCAACCTGGGGCTGGGGGGGGCGTACGCTCACTCCACACTGTCGTCCAATCCCAGGGAGAGGGTTTGGCTCACAGAGGGAATATTGCATTGGGAATCGGGAAGAGTGTGGGTGTAAGTTGTGTGTGTGCGATGAGCATGTGAGTGAGTGAGTGAGTCAGAGGATTTAAACAGTTATTGCTCTGAGGTGGTGTGATTAAGAGGAGGGATATGGCTGTTTTAGTGATGTGGTTGACCTGGTGTGAATGATTGCAACTGTTTGTTCGTCTGAATTCATCAATCTCCGTTCGTAAACAACATGAAAAATTATTACTACTGTAAAATGATGACTTTTTACTCTGAAAAGTGACTTTCTGCCTGGACGAGTGAAACGTAAATGTACTTATCCCAGGAACAAGGCCTCATGAAAAAAGGTTATGTTGACACACACACACACACACACACACACACACACACACACACACACACACACACACACACACACACACACACACACACACACACATACACACACACACACACACACACCTTTGCTGTTCTGCAAGCTGTGAGGGACACTTGCAGACTAACACTATTCTCAATTCAGTCCATACTAATTTTATCTAAAGTGAAATATTTACAAGCCAGGGCAACATGTTTGTGGTCGCTGTATGGCTCTGTTGGGGGAAACTGGAATAGATCTCAATAATCTTAATTTCCTCTTTTGCACCGCTGCGTCTCCAGATACATGTGTGTGTGTGTGTGTGTGTGTGTGTGTGTGTGTGTGTGTGTGTGTGTGTGTGTGTGTGTGTGTGTGTGTGTGTGTGTGTGTGTGTGTGTGTGTGTGTGTGTGTGTGTGTGTTTGTGTGTGTGTGTGTGTGCGTAGTATTGTTTTTTTTCCCATGTCATCAGAATGATTATTGAGTGCATTTCACAATATATTCTCAGCCATGGCAACATGTCTGTATTTGGGGGGATGGCTCTGTGGGGGAAACTCCCCGGCCGTCCGAGCAGCCTTGAAACACCACATCCCCATCAGGTCAAACAGTTTAGAACGCCCTGGACCAGAGATCTGAAGGGCTTCGCAGGCCGCTTCTTAAAGGACGCCCCCTGACCCTAGCCCCCAAAAGGGCAGGGAAACCTCCTCTAATATCAGGGAACCTGGAGAAGCTCATATTGCACTCCTACCATCCCTGGATGGTAGGAATGCAATAGGAGCCATGGTAATGTGCAGACATAATGGTATCAGAACAAGTGCTATCTGAGAGATATCCTCTATCCATCGCTATGTCTTGTCTTCATAATACAACACTTAAAAGCTGTTGCTGTAGTTATTTCATGATTTTGTTTTATATTTACTCTAAGGATTTTTGCACTTTTGGTGTACATCTTCATTGTTGAAGGCTCTGACTGTAAGTAGAATCGAAGCACTTATTGACCCACTTAACGAGAGAGAGAGAGAGAGAGAGAGAGAGAGAGAGAGAGAGAGAGAGAGAGAGAGAGAGAGAGAGAGAGAGAGAGAGAGAGAGAGAGAGAGATACATTAAATCGGTATAAATATCAGAACAAGTGAATGATTGTTTGAGTTTGAGATTGTACACAAACGCATTTTCACATCAAAAGAAAAGACAGCAAAACCAAGCACTGTCGGGGACACCTCGCTCAGACCCGCTCCTGGTCCTCGCTCAGACCCGCTCCGCTCCTGGTTCTCTCTCAGACCCGCTCCTGGTTCTCTCTCAGACCCGCTCCTGGTTCTCTCTCAGACCCGCTCCGCTCCTGGTTCTCTCTCAGACCCGCTCCTGGTTCTCTCTCAGAACCGCTCCTGGTTCTCTCTCAGACCCGCTCCGCTCCTGGTTCTCTCTCAGACCCGCTCCGCTCCTGGTTCTCTCTCAGACCCGCTCCGCTCCTGGTTCTCTCAGAACCGCTCCGCTCCTGGTTCTCTCTCAGACCAGCTCCTGGTTCTCTCTCAGACCCGCTCCGCTCCTGGTTCTCTCTCAGACCCGCTCCTGGTTCTCTCTCAGACCCGCTCCGCTCCTGGTCCTCTCTCAGACCCGCTCCGCTCCTGGTTCTCTCTCAGACCCGCTCCTGGTTCTCGCTCAGACCCGCTCCACTCCTGGTTCTCTCTCAGACCCGCTCCTGGTTCTCTCTCAGACCCGCTCCGCTCCTGGTTCTCGCTCAGACCCGCTCCGCTCCTGGTCCCGGGTGAGGTCATCCGTCGGAGGCTGACTCGATGCTGAGCAGCGCGGCGGTGAACACTGGCAGGTTAGGGTTAGGGTTAGGGTCAGGGTCAGGGTCAGGGTTAGGGTCAGGGTTAGGGTCAGGGTTAGGGTTAGGGTTGGGGTTAGGGTTGGGGTGAGGGTTAGGGTCAGGGTTAGGGTCAGGGTTAGGGTTAGGGTTGGGGTTAGGGTTGGGGTGAGGGTTAGGGTCAGGGTTAGGGTCAGGGTTAGGGTCAGGGTTGGGGTTAGGACGCTAAGGACAGTCACTGGGACCAGACACACGTCACCTCGTCTCAGTCGAGAGGTGGTTTGATGCTTTTGTGCTGACTTTCCTGCAAAAGTCACATTTGTGTGTGTGTGTGTGTGTGTGTGTGTGTGTGTGTGTGTGTGTGTGTGTGTGTGTGTGTGTGTGTGTGTGTGTGTGTGTGTGTGTGTGTGCAAAAGTATGTGTGTTAATGTCTGTGTGAGTGTGCGTGTGTTTGTGTTAATGTCTGTGAACGTGTTTGCTTGTGTGTGTGTGTGTGTGTGTGTGTGTGTGTGTGTGTGTGTGTGTGCGTGCGTGCGTGCGTTCGTGTGTGTGCGTGCGTGTAGGAACGTAGATCTGGAGGCTAGTCTGGCTCCGCGTGGCTTCAGGCCTCCGACCGCAAGAAAGACGGGAACCACCATCGCTGGGGTGGTCTTCAAGGTCAGAACCCCCCCCAACACACACACACACACAGACATTGACACACGCACACACACACACAAACACACAAGCAAGCACGAGCACGTACACAGACATTAAGAAAAAACACCACAAGGACACAGACATTAACACACACACACAAACACACACACACACACACACACACACACACACACACACACACACACACACACACACACACACACACACACACAGGGGAAATTAAGTAGGTAATATTAGTTTTAATCTACTGCCTCGTTTTGATATCAGTTATTTTCATAAACGGTTATTCGACCATGGATGTATCTCCTTCTACATTTAGAAATATATATATATTAGAGGTGGGTCGTTATCTGCGTTAACGGCTGCGTTAACGCAAAACTTTTATCGTGCGATAAAAAACATATCGCCGTTAATCTATTTTCAAACACTTCCTTGTTCGGACCCATCACGTGACTGAACTAACCAATCAGAAGCTAGAATTTAGACTGAGGTAAACGTGAGGGAATCAGAGAGGCAGATTCAACAGAATATCCTGACTGTGTTAAATATGTAAACATGTAGATATGTTATAATTGTGTAACTTAAATATGTAAATTATTAACAAATTAACTCCAATATAAATTACATTAATTTATTCTACAACTTTCAAATATTTAACTTCTAAACCAGGGGTCTCAAACTCAAATTACCTGGGGGCCACTTGAGGAAGAGCTTGGCTGAGGTTGGGCCACAAGTACTCAAGTATTTCTTAAAAAGGGTGTTTAGTATAAAAAAAAAAAAAACGGTTCCAATTTTCTCAATATTTATTATTAACAGTTCATCAACAGTTCAACATTCTTTTATTTATTATTATTATTATTAAATTTGTATTGCAATGTAAACAATCTCAAAGTGCATGAACAGTAATTATAAACATAAATTCCTCTGGACCACTGAGTACGCACGGAAGTCTTTGACTTTGTCACGTAGTTGACCATAAATGTTACCTGACAGCTCGGTAACACGCTCTGCCACTGTGTTAGGTGACAAGCTGATGCTGGCAAACTGAGCTCTCTTTTCGGGGCAGACAATACTCGCAGCCTGCAACATACACTCCTTAATAAACTCGCCTTCTGTAAAAGGCTTTCCTGCCTTAGCGATCATTTCGCTCAGTGTAAAGCTGGCCTTTACTGCTTTATCAGCCTCGTCGGTTGGTTTCCTAAAGAGAGTTTGTTGCCAGGTGAAACATTTCTTTAGGTCTGTGACTCGCTTCTCCCTCTCATCTCCCCGGTATTTCGCATACTCCTCGGCATGCCTCGTTGAGTAATGGCGTCTGATGTTGTATTCTTTGACAACGTGTCGTGACAATTTCTGTATCAGATATTGCGTCTAAGCAGATGAGATATTTAGATGCAAAAAGCACACAATACTGTTGACAATTAGTGGTTATATATATTTGTATTAAAAGTACGAACAAAGATACATCACAACATGCATCAACAAACAACATAACAGGCATACATTACAATAATCTGAGGCCTCAGATGGGAGCTCCTCTTTGCGTGTTACTTCATTCTCTGAAGGTACGCTCAGACAAGTCCACTGAGTCTTCCTATCAATGAGCTCTTATTCACTTGGGTTGGCATCTGGAGGGGGTGGTCCCCCAATACTAAAAGTCTTTGTTCACCAGATTGTTATCTTTACAGTTGAAGCTCCCCCCCCCCGAGGCTAAGGTGGGGTCGGCGGCCGTGCCATGTAACCCTCTGACTTTGTTTACGCTAGCCAGAGTGTCGAGGAAAAGGCCCATACTTTAAAGCATTGCTTGGGAGATGACACACGAGAAGATAGGAACAGGCAGGCAATAAAATGCATCACACGACTCTCGAACGTTCACACTTTAAATGACCCAAAAGGAGAGCAGAAGGCAGACACTATATAAAATTACACAGAATAGGAAAAAAACTTAAATTCATATAGACCAAAACAATACAACATGTAGATTTTCCATCACAATCCCCCCTTTGATTATTTATAATCACAAAATTATGCAACCTTTAGGATTAAAATGATCACTTATTCACAACATGCATATGTTCATAATCTACTATGTCCGACCATGGCCTCCAAGTACAGATATTTATACCACCGTTCGCTTTTCCAGAAGGTAGCATAAAATCACCTAACATCACAATCAAGTCCTCTGTTTCCATATATTCAAAAGTCATAAAAACAGGAAAAAAAAAAAACTAAAACAAAGAAACAAGGCTACCTTTTAAAAACATTTCTAAACAAAAATATTCTTATTTGATGTTTCCTTAATGCTGCTTCCGTGATACAAACACATGAGTAGTTGGCAAGCACTTAATGTTTACTACTCTAAAATATTAATTGTCAATCCAGTCAGCATTAATAACACACAGTATAACCCAACATTTAAACGGTATTCCTCTTCTCTTTCCCATTGTCCTTCATGATGTCTCTGAGGGACCTACATGGGGTTTGTTTAATTTTTTTTTTTTAGTAATTATTTCCTTTGGTTTGCTTTGGTATACCCAAGGTTGTTGTTGTGGGCTCCCCATCCCCCCTCTTGACGCATGGACTTTCCCATGCGTCAATTTACCATAATAAGGGAAATCCCAGGCCTGTAAGCATGGCTTTCTGTTGCGAGCGCACCAAAAAACCTTCTACTTTAATTCTGAAAAAAAAAAAACATTTCTTTAACTTTCAACTTTTCTACTTGTCTTTGATCCTTCAAACTACTTTTCCTAATAACTTTCAAACCTTTCAGATATACTTCTTAGAAACAATCACACACTCATATAGACAGTCCTAGTTACACATTAGATCTCGTCTCTTGTAATATACGTGAATGCTGTGTCTAGTGCGATACCTTCCGTACACTGCTCTTCTCTCCCTCCGCCTGGACACGCCTCCACCTCTCTCTCTGCTTCCTGCCTCTCATCCGCATTACGGGCTGTCCTTTGAAGTGCCTGTCCCCACGTCTCTCCCGTCTCTGAGACCCTCCTTTGTCTCTTTGTTCAGGCCACTTCAATGTGGCTACACAGGCACCATGGAGGCCACCACTCTGGTGCTGTTGGTCCTGCTGGATTGTCTCCTTGTGTCGTCCAGCAGACCGTTCCGTAGCTCTTCAGGTGGGCCTCCCATGGTCTGTAACTTCATAAAGTCTGATGCAGAGGAGTTGTGACGTGGGGTATTTGCACTGTATTGGGCCACTGGTCGGGCTGAAAGCAGGAGAAGGAGGAGCGTTGTCCAGGTCCGGATCTATTTGAACAAAACTCGATGCAGATGGGTTATCTTTCTCCCCACCCCTTTCCTTATCTTGTCTTGCCTTACGTTCTCATCTATCTCTTCTCCTTCCATAACACATACTTCTTCCAATCTCTCTCATACGTTCGTCAATTCACCTTGTTGCCATTTTGGCCATAAAACATTAACAAAATATCATAATATTAAAAATCTGCATTTTCAATATTAGGCAATACTCTTCTGTTGTCCCCGTCACATTGTCAGTCGGGGGTCAGTCGGGGTTAGTCTGGGTCAGTTGGGGTCATGTCATGGCTGTGTGATATGGTTGACCATTAAATTGGTTGTGATAGATTGTAAAAATCGAGTATCCACTGTCTACAATAGCCCGTTGTTTACTATAACCATATATAATAAATATATATAATAACCATATATAATATTACATTTAGCTGATCAGGTTGCGTAAGGCTGGTGAGAACCATACAACAATCATTTGGATGTGGTGCTTGCGTGCGTTGTGACGCTGAGACCATTTTGCGCGTTGGTTGTGTTATGTGTTATGGTGCTCATACCTCCTCCTTGGACCTGGCCTGCTCCTGCGTCCCGTCAATGCGAATGCCCCCTTCCACCTCTGCCTCTTGGATGATTCACAGTCACTTCACGGGAAGGTGCGAACTGCCAGCCGGCCCTTCCATTGTCTTTGTCGATTCTTTTGGGAGAATCGTTGAACCAAGGATCCATGACGCCACAACGAAAGCAGGCCTGCCTCTGTGCTTCCCCACTTTCCTGTGGTCGTCCTTGCCGTCCGGCGCCTCCACGAACATTATATCAGCTTGGTCTCTCCCGGGAATGTCGCCTTGAATATAACCCCACCGTAGGCCCAGTTTGACTTGGCGTGGTTCGCCGATGGGTGATGGGCCATTTCCAGAATGGCTGTAGCGAGGGATTCCCCTCCCACTGCAAATGGGTCCGGGAGACATTCTGCTATGTCCTTAATGTCACTGGGTCTCTGTTAAAATGTAAGCCTATTTTTTATGTTCTCAGGTTACATGACTGTAAATATTGTTTACTCTTAGCGACACAAGAGGACGCAAGAGCACACACAATAATTAATGTAATGAATGTTCATGTATTGTATTGTGACCTAATGGACTTCCCGTACATGGACATTTTTATGTGTGACGTTTTTCATATTCAAACAGTCCGCGCTCAACCCAACCGGCAGATGGCCACATTTCATTGTTCTGAAATAAATGTCCTATAATGAGAGAAGTCGTCAGCCTCCTTCCTACGCATCGTCAGCAGCACCACTCTGCTGATAAAACTCAACAGGTTATGGGCCCAGGAGACGTTTGGAGGAGAAGATAGCCGACGAAAGCCAAGAAAGTTGCAACGGATCGCGTGCTGAGGAAGGCTGCTAACCTGAGGAGAGGGGCAAGCTAGCATGGCAGAGCAACGAAGGGCAAGTAGCAGCAGGCTACATCGACTGGTATTCGACGGCGACGAGGCAAAATATGAAGTTTGGGAAACTAAATTGTTGGGACACTTTCGTTTATTAGGGCTGAAAAACACTGTGTTGAATGAGCCAGTAGAAGAAGCTGAAATAGCAGCAGATCCTGAGAAAAACGCGGACGCGTATGCAGAGTTGATCCTACTGCTAGATGACAAAAGTCTGTCTCTGGTAATGAGAGATGCGCAAGATGATGGCAGAAAAGCATTAAATATTCTGAAAGACTATTATGCAGGGAAGGGAAAGCCTCGTATAATTAGTTTGTACACCACGCTGACCTCACTTCAAAAGTCCATCGGCGAAAATGTAATAGACTATATCATTAGAGCAGAGACCGCCATAACTGCCCTGAGAAACGCGGGAGAAACGCTGGGGGACAGTTTGCTGGTGGCTATGGCGCTGAAGGGATTGCCAGAGAGCTTCAAGCCATTCGCAATTCATGTGGCGCACACCTACGATAACATCACGTTTGCTGACTTCAAGACCAAATTGCGGAGTTTCGAGGAAACCGAGAACATCAGAGCAACCGGGTCGAACGATGACAGCGTGATGAAGACCCAGGGGAGAACCGGACGGCAACCTCCCAGTAGCAGCGCACATGGACCGGGCAAAGACGACAGCGAGATGGTGTGCTTCAAGTGCGGGACCAAGGGGCACCGAGCGAGAGCGTGTCGACAGAAGACGTGGTGTAGTGTTTGCAAAAGTGACACACACAGGGACGCGACATGCAGACGAAAAGACAAAGACAGAGACCGAAGGGACGGCGTGAGCAAAATGTCGGAGAATGCTGAGGTAAAGGAGGACTTCGCGTTCAAGATGGCGGACGGACGGGCCAGTGACCAGCGGCAGCCGGCGCGCACCATCCAGGAGAGGGGCCTGATGGTGGACACCGGGGCCACATCCCACATCATCAACGACATCGCCTTGTTCACAAGTTTCGACAGCACCTTCAGGCCGGAGACTCACAGCGTCGAGTTGGCTGATGGGACCAGATGCAGCGGCGTCGCTCAGCGGAGAGGCACGGCAGTGGTTACCCTCATCGACAGCAGTGGACGGCGGTGCAATGCGAAACTGTTGGACGCTCTGTATGTGCCGTCGTACCCGCAGAACATTTTCTCGGTGAAGGCAGCAACCACGAATTGGTCCACAGTCGTCTTCAAAGAAGACAATGATGTCTTGATAACCAAATATGGTACCAGGTTTGACATTCATGTGTTTGGCAGGTTGTACTACCTGCACACTGAGATTGAGTCAACTGATGATAAGTGTAATGCAACCCACGACATCCAAGCATGGCATGAGATACTAGGCCACTGTAATTATGATGATGTGCTTAGGTTACATGATGTTGTTGATGGTATGCAGATCAAGGGAAAAATGAGTAAGCCTGAGCAAGAGTGTGAGGTGTGTATTCAAAGGAAGTTTACACAAACTAGAAATAGGAACCCCGATGCCAGAGCAAAGGCTCCTTTAGAAATGATAAACACAGACCTTGCAGGTCCAATAGCCACTGAGTCATTAGATGGGTACAAATATGCACAGTCTTTTACCGATGATTACTCAAATGCAGTATTTGTTTACTTTCTAAAGAAAAAGAGTGACGCAGTGCAGGCAACTGAAAAATTCCTTGCAGATGTATCCCCTTATGGGAAGGTGAAGTGTATGCGATCTGATAATGGAACTGAGTTCACAGGTGGTGATTTCCAGGCGCTGCTGAGGAAAAGCAAAATTAGGCATGAGACGACAGCTCCGTACTCACCGCACCAAAATGGAACAGCAGAACGTGGGTGGCGTACTCTTTTCGAGATGGGCAGGTGCATGCTAATTGAAAGTGATTTACCAAAACACCTTTGGCACTACGCAGTACAAACAGCAGCAACGGTACGCAACAGATGCTTGAACAAGCGCACAGGGCTGACCTCTTATGAGATGTTGACAAACAAAAAGCCCAATGTGTCCAGAATGCAACGATTCGGGTCTGTTTGCTACAATTATAAGCAGGAAAAAGGAAAGCTCGACTCCAGGTGTGATCAGGGACGTTTTGTGGGGTACGATAAAATAGCCCAGCGTATTTGGTGTATCACCCAAATACAAACAAAGTGCAAAAACACAGGCTGGTGAAATTTGTGAGCAAAAACAGCTGGAGAAAAACAAACACAGACAGATGAGCCAGATCTAAATGATGACAGTGTGGGGCACAGAGTCAGGACTAGGGGGACGCAGGGGGTCAACAGGAGTGCAGAAAAGGCTCTAGAGCAAAATGAACCCGGTAAAAGTCCACATTGCGATAGTCCAAGTGCAGCAAATGAGTCTACTGAGCATAATGAAACTGGAAGTGTTACAAGCGTCGATCCTGAGAGTAGGCGGTAATCCAACAAGAGAAAGGAGGGCATCAAATTACCTAGGCGACTTTGTGAGAGAAGACAGTGATAGTGATGGGATGCATGTCACAGTAGACTACTGCTGCAGAGCAGTTTGTGGAATTCCGCAAACTTATGGTGAAGCAATGCAGTCAGACAATTCAAAAGAATGGAGAAAAGCAATGAATGAGGAAATCCAGTCTCTAAATGAGAATAAAACCTTTACCCCGACAACACTACCCGTGGGCAAGAAACCGGTGGGGGGTAGGTGGGTTTACGCAATCAAGTCTGGTGTAGATGGGAATGACCAGTACAAGGCTCGATTTGTCGCCAAGGGCTACAGCCAGAAAATGGGGGTAGACTATGGGGAAACGTTTTCACCTACAGCAGACCTAACCAGTGTTAGAATTGTGCTACAGAAGGCAGTGCAGGAAAATTTACTGGTCCACCAAATGGACGTGAAAACAGCGTTCTTACACGCCCCCATCGACCACGAAATCTACATCAATCCACCAGAGGGCTATGAAGAAAAAGAGGGTGTTAGTCTATAGGCTAGAGAAATCGCTTTATGGTCTCAAACAGTCTGGAAGAAACTGGAACAGGGTTTTACATGATTGCTTAACTGAAAATGGTTTCACACAAAACCAAGCTGACAACTGTGTTTATTCCCAAGAGTCTAAAGAAGGGAAAGTGATCATAATTGTGTGGGTCGATGACTTGATCATCGCTGCAAGCGATGAAGGAAAACTGAAAAAGGTGAATGGGATGCTTGCAGAGCAATTCAAGATGAAAGATTTGGGGCAACTCAAACATTTTCTTGGTATTGATTTTGATTTTTCTGATGAATGCATTAAGATGTCACAAGAGAAGTACATTAACAAAATTTCTACAGCGTTTCAACATGTCAGAATGCAGGGTGAGAGATACTCCTTGTGAGCAAAAGCTCGAATACAGTAATGATGCAGTTAAAATGACAGATATCAGGATGTACAGAGAGGCCGTGGGCAGTCTGATATACCTGACGACCTGCACTAGGCCTGATCTGAGTTTTGTGGTGAGCAGGCTGTCACAGTACCTAGCTGAGCCTACAGAGGAGCAATGGGTTACTGTGAAGCATGTCCTGCGATACCTTAAAGGTACAGCAGACAAAGGTTTAACCTTTAGGAGAAGCACTGAGAATCTTGGTATAAAAGCCTATAGTGATGCAGACGGGGCGGCTGATACCAGTGATCGCCGCAGTACCTCAGGATACTGTGTTAGTCTTAGTGAAAACAGTGCACTTGTTTCATGGAAGGCAAAGAAGCAACCTACTGTTGCACTTTCCACATGCGAAGCAGAGTATATGGCACTTGCTTCTACTGTTCAGGAATGCCTTTACCTAGAACAATTACTGGAGAATATGGATGGTTACCAATACACACAAACGGTAATACACGAAGACAATCTGGGGACGATTGCTCTTGCCAGAAATCCTGTAAATAGAAAGCGTTGTAAACACATAGACATTAGGTATCACTTTATTAGGTCTACTGTGAATGAGGGTAAGGTGAATTTAATGTATTGTGCTACTGATGAAATGGTCGCTGATGTGATGACGAAGCCTGTCCAGCAAGTTCAAACTGGGAAAGTTTGCAGGTCTTCTTTTGGTGGACTAATATGTGTAAGCCAAAGGTACACATTTGTTTAATCTTGTTTTGGTGTTTTTGTGTTACCAACCTGAGTACAAGTGGGGGTGTTAAATGTAAGCCTATTTTTTTATGTTCTCAGGTTACATGACTGTAAATATGTTTACTCTTAGCGACACAAGAGGACGCAAGATCACACACAATAATTAATGTGATGAATGTTCATGTATTGTATTGTGACCTAATGGACTTCCCGTACATGGACATTTTTATGCGTGACGTTTTTTATATTCAAAAGTCAGTCCGCGCTCAACCCAACTGGCAGATGGCCACATTTCATGTTCTAAAATAAATGTCCTATAATGAGAGAAGTCGTCAGCCTCCTTCCTACGCATCGTCAGCAGCACCACTCTGCTGATAAACTCAACACCATGAAACATTAAAGTTATAATTAGTGTTAGGGTTTAAGAAATAAACATGTTATATGTAATATGTTTAAATATAACATAACTTTTTTTTATAAATAGTTCATTTATAAAAACGTATTTATCCACAAATCTTTCTAAAATAGAGAACAGCCTCCATTCTGTCCCTGCTCTCCTGGGCTCTCCTTTCCTCTGCCTCCCTCTGCAACCTCATGTCCTCTTTAAGGACCTCCAGTAGCTCATCCTCTGTCCCTCTTTCTCTGTCTGGACCTGGAGGCCCTCGCTGTCTGTCCTCCTCCTCCTCCTCCTCCTCCACCACCTCCACCTCCTCCTCCTCCTCTTCCTCCTCCTCCTCCTGCTCCTCCTCCTGCCACCCTCCTCCTCTTCCTCCTCCTCCTGCTCCTGCTCCTCCTCCTCCTCCTGCTCCTCCTCCTCCTCCTCCTCCTCCTCCACATCCTCCTCCTCCTCCTCCCCCTCCTCTACCACTCCTCCTCCTTCTCCTATTGCTCCTCCTCCTCTCCTGCTTCTCCTCCTCCTCTTGCTCCTCATCCTCCTCCTGCTCTTCCTCCTCCTCCTCCTCCCCTCCTGCTTCTCCTCCTCCTCCTCCTCCTCCTCCCCCTCCCTCTGTCTAATTATGTCATTCCCTTACACACAAATGGCGAAGACGTGCTAATGACTCATGGCCACTGCGGAGGTTGATCCAGTTGAAGATAAGTCAGCACTTAAAAGTTCAAACTGATTCATGTCCCGACTCGTCACGATGAGCGTGTGAAAGCATTCAGGTTCAACCCAACGTTGCTCCAGCTTTTAACCTGTTTCTTTGAGGGATCATATGCTTCATGTGAGGTTGTATTAATCACACAACCTCTGGTTGTCCGTACATGTCCGTTCAGGATCCGGTGAGGCTGTAGTGGAGGGTAAACGCACGTAAACGCCGTTTACCTCTGGAATTTAGGAAATAGCGTTTACGCACCTCTAAATAGCGTTTACGCACCTCAAAGTTCCCTGTGCCTTGTATTCTGCCGTTGGAATAATCGGAAATAAATTTGGTATAATTTTAAAACAACTAAGACAAAGTTTCATTTTGTTGAACAAATAAACGCTGTAATCTGAATCATTTTCATCTGCGCTGTCGGCCTATACTATTATGGTCTTTGACCCTCCAATCAGTGCCTTGCGGCTGCGGCGGCGACACCAATCAGGATCCAGGAAAATATGTAAACAGGAAGTATGTAAACACATGGCCCTATGCGTTGTGGATGATCATGCCTGCCTGCCGGCCATGGACATCAGGCGATTTTTGAAGAGACCTTCGAGTGCTCCCACTCCAACAGATGCCCGAAAAGGCCTCAAGTACGAAGTAAGACTGAAGACGATCAATTCACGTGAGTTGTTTTTGTGATTTATAAATCAATTTTACTTGACGAACTATTAAATGACTACGAGCATTCAGATTGGCCAATGCGTAGTCATGCTATCCGTGTACGGCCCATGTCAAAATGAGCGAAAGTCAGTAAGAGTTTTACTATCCATATCAAACTTCGGTTTTGGCGTATCAACTTCGCTATAGCTCGGTCGCTATGTTAAAGCCTCAATTTGGAGATGCGAGGTTGGCGGTTGCAGCCGTGGAAAATATTTATAAATATTTTTATTTTATATATGTAACCCATATGGAATATAGGGCTACTAAACCCATGATTATTTAAGATTGCAATTGCATGAGTTCTCCAGTAGGCCGTGCTCAACATGATTCCAGTAACAGGACCCAGGAGGGGGTCACCTTGAACCGTAACACTGGAAAGACGTTAGAGAGGTATTAAGCACAACAGAGAATCTCCCGGTATAAAACGCCATAAATTAATATTTCTACCTTGATTAATTCAGTCATAAATATTTCCCATGGTATTAATAAGGTGT
This sequence comes from Gadus morhua, assembly GCF_902167405.1. Taxonomy (NCBI): domain Eukaryota; kingdom Metazoa; phylum Chordata; class Actinopteri; order Gadiformes; family Gadidae; genus Gadus; species Gadus morhua. The sequence goes on along the minus strand of NW_021963956.1, from coordinate 117,104 downwards.
TGTTTTATTAGGATCTGATCATTGAAAATACAGGAAATTACCGTGAATTATATTGTTTCACTTGAATCTCCGGTGAGTGTTGCACATGCCAATGCTAATGTATTGTTGCTTAGTACTAAAGAGAACAAAAATACTATAAATGCTGTTTGAGTTCAGATACCTTTTTATTTATACTTTTGTGTCATGGTGTCATTTTAAAATGTGTTTAATGAATCGCTAATGCGATCGCTAATCGTTAGCTACATGTTAAGCGCTAGCTGCTAATCGTTCATACCAGGCTAATTGTATGCTAATGCTAGCGAAGGTCAATCACTATGCTAAGGACGCATCTTAGTAGAGCAGCACAGACATGATGATGAAACCTTAAAGGGCAACTTCACCCATTTCACATAAGCTTTGTATTTTTAGAACACCCCCGCATATTTTTGAATGGTCTAGCATCATTTCCTTATTTCTGGAGAGACTGGAGAGATCCGTATCGATCTCCAACACTTCCTGTTTTTTTATGACGCAATATGACGATTTTTTGCGTACAAGAAAATAGGAAGTGTAAGAGGGGATGATTCTCGTACGACTACAACCACTAGTCCCACCCCCCTCTAGGGGGTGGGACCCACTGACGCTACAGACCTATTAGAGCAGTGCCAGTGGGTGGGACTTCACCAGCAGAAACTAACATCCACAGCGTCTGAAGCTAAGATAACAGAGGCTGTTGATAAAACTGAAGTAGGCCTACATTGGCGGAGGGTAGGCTACTCGATCTGACATAGAAGATGGCTCCATGCAAAAGTCACCATTTCGAAAGAAATAGACGAGGGCTGCCGTATTTTCGCACTATACGGCACACCGGATTATCAAGCGCACCTTCAATGAATGGCCCTATTTTAGAACTGTTTTCATGTATAGGGCGCACCGGATTATAAGGCGCATAGAATAGAAGATACTGCAGGCAAACGTTTGACTGGGGTTGCGTTATGCATCGACCAGACCGAGCTGTGCTAAAGGGAATGTCAACAAAACAGTCAGATAAAGTCAAACTTTATTAAGCGTTCTGACAACTCCGGTCACTCCCATGGTAACGATGTTCAAACGTTAATGTGCATATTAACAATATCTCATCAATATCAATATCTCTCAACAATAAGCTCACTTTTTCAGTCATTCCCCGTCTACGAATCCCTCGAATTCTTGTGTGTCCGAATTAAACAGTTGGGCGAGTACGGCATCCAACATGCCCGGATCCCTCTCGTCATTATCCGAGTCAGTGTCGCTGCTGTTGACTGGCAGTTCAGTGATTATTCCTGCCTTCGTGAAAGCTTAGACCACAGTTGAGACTGTTATATCAGCCCAGGCATCCACGATCCATTGGCAGATAGTGGCGTAAGTCGCCTGGCGCTGTCCTCCCCGTCTTGGTGACGTGTGTTCGCCTTCTTGGCCCCGTCCACACGAAGCCGAATTTTTTTGGTGAAACCGCATAAAAAGACGCTTTTGGTGGACACGGGCTACGGCCACACCAAACGCGTGTAACGTGCTTAACTTGAAGCTTGATTATTTTGTGTCACAAAAATGGTTTCAACGCGCCAACCGCGCCTGTGGCTGCGCTGGATTTAGGAGTCCGAGGTAGGAAACCCAAATGCCGCCGTGTTTGGGTGCATGATAGAGTTTAGATCGGGTTAGATTAAATAATGTCGGATATAAATAACAATAATCGGGTTAAATAACTTCACATGGTGTGTCTGGTGTGTTTCCAGCATTCGTAGTGTTGATCAGCAGATAGTCCGCCAAGACGTTGAGGTTGCTTAGCAACCAGAGACGCTGTCCATGCAAGTGAATGGAGCGTTCCCTCTTCGTCATAACTATCAAACCAAACATCCTTCACATTCAACGAGCGAACATTATGAAATTAAAATGCACATTTCTCGCTAAAAATGTTTACATAAACGCATTTAATTGCGTAACTATGTTACTATTTCCACCCAGAATAAAGGAAGATGTCGGCCGTATGCTTCTGTGCAAGCGTCACTACTCTAGTGACGTCGGTTCAAGCTCCACGCTGATTTGTTCCATTAGTAGATGGAACAAGGAGGTGTCCGATAGGCGGAGATGATCAGCGGGAGTGGCCGCCAGCGAAGCTGTGCATGGTGGGAGTTGTTGTCTTCAATCCACAAGCGCCAAAAAAGTCACTTTCTGCCTTTTCTCGGTCAAGACTGCACCAAAGTAGAATTTTATTTTATTATTCGACTACATATAGGACCCAATTGCAATACATATTCATGCCTCCACCGGTTGAAATGCTCCTTTAAAGGAGCAATGCGTTTATTTAGATGTTACCGAAGGACATTGTTTTGCATACTTAACCCACTTTAAGTGTGATTGAATTCATTTCATTGACTGTAGTGCACTTGTTAGATAAGTTTAAGAATAATTTCATTCAATTTAATGGTTAAAACATAAATACGTATACAAATAATTTAAATTACAAATGTTAAGTTAGAAACATGGTATAAAAAGATAAATAATTAATTGTTTGATTAAATACTGTGACATATTGTAATTCAAGATTAGTATTTCATTCTTTGTGGTTTAAATACTAATTGTTCTAATAGGTGACAATTCATTTCATTATATTTATAAATATAACCTTGGTTTTTGGTTATACATTGTAATATAGATGTGTCAAATCCCATGTTTGATATAGAATAGTACCAGATAACTTACAATTCTGCACTATTTGTGCAAGTTTTTGTTTGTTTTTTATCGAAGGAAGATTGCATCTACGATGGCGAGCTTTGCCCAATAGAACTGTGGATGGTGTGGATACGGTGTGGGCATGCCGTGAACACCACCATAGAAGGACCATTGTGAAGATCCATTCATAACAGATAAGACATAGAACTAATAATAATAATAATGCATTGAATTTATATAGCGCTTTTTCCTAGACACTCAAAGACGCTTTACATTGAAGGGGGGGACCTCACTCACCACGACCAGTGTGTAGCACCCACTAGGGGTGCTACAACTAGATACACACTAACCTACCCGGGTAGTAGTAAGAGAGAAACACACATATCCGGATATCCCCCCCTTGAACTCGACATTCCTCGACCGAACAACTCCTTCCCAAGGAGTACTGTAGCTGGGGAATCCAGCTACCAAGGACTTATTCTTTTAATTTTGTTTGTTTGTTTGTTATTTTCAAAAGCTTTATTTTGTACCAAATGTAAATGTTTATGATGAAAGGCATTAAAATAGCTCATCTATTCAACCAACACCAACTCCCTTCGTGAGTCATTAGTGTTTAACTTCTTTAAGGACCTAGAGTGATGCTAGCATCGTATCTGCCCCTTCCGGCTAACAACACGGGTGCTACATATATTATAAATATTTTTATTTTATGTATTATAAATATTTTTATTTTATATATTATAAATATTTTTATTTTATATATTATAAATATTTTTATTTTATATATTATAAATATTTTTATTTTATTATAAAAAGAAGAAGAAATTCTTAGTTTTATTCTTATGTATACTGTAACATCTACGGGCGGTGAATTATATTTGATAATTCACTGTTGCTAATCAGATCGCTGTCAAGGAATGTGGAGCTTTTTTGTGGTAACTTGTCAATGTAATCGAACGATTGAACTTGGTCTGGCAAAAGCCAGGCACTGAGAACACCTGTTAAACAGCCAATTACACTGACAACTAGAGATGCACGGATGGGCTATTATTTCATCCGCAACCGCAGCACAAACGCATCATCCATACCATCCGCCATCGATTGTGGTAGAAATTAACCTTACATTTTTATGTTAAACTATGATTATTATTAGGCCTACATATCATATAGATACTTTAATAGTGGAAAAGAGCTGATCACCTTTAGCCTAGATGTTATGTGCCATGTGGTACCAGTGAGTAGGTCCAGTCCATTCCCACCTGATGTGCCGTGTGACACCAGTGAGTAAGTCCAGTTCATTCCCATCTGATGGGCCATGTGGCACATCAGTCAGAGAGTCCAGTCTACTCCCATTTTGATATACTCTCTGAAGACAATGCTTACATTCACACGTGTGCATCATCTCTGTTTGTATAAGGATTATATATGTTCTAAGGTCACATTGGGATTCAGAAGACATAAGAGTATGTTGACATCCACACAGTATGACCCTGATGGGAATTCTATATTTGATGAAAGTCCAACTTTGTATTGTGTAAGAATTGGGGATATAAGGAGCTGTCCGGGATTCATTCAGTAGTGTGTATTCGCGAATACCATTCGGCTTTGTTGTCTCTCGTTTGCGGGTGGCAATAAACTCTCCATCTATACTTGACCTGGACTCTCCGATTCCTCTTTGCTTATAGCTAGTTGAAGTGAATTAGATAAGTCGTTATTATTAATGCTACAACATTTGGCGTCACGACCAGAACTGAGGAACAGAGACAGCCCGGCTGCTGGACTGCGGGATGGGGCACGAGCGGATCACACGACCCTAGCGCTCATCAAACTCCCGGTAAAGTTGACTTACCATTAATTAATACGGTAGTTTGATCTGTTCCTGTCCCGTCTGGCTGCTCGGCGGCAGGTAAAGCGTCTCTTCAGTCCAAACGAATCAAATTAATCATTGAAGAGAGATTGGGGAGCTCCGGTGAGAGATAGTGTGCGCGCGCACAGCCATAGACGCTGTGTTGTTATGGTTAACTAGCAAGCGGTTTGTGGTTCTAAATTTATACAAAATTGTTATTATTATTTTTTGATAAGTGGGCCTACTATAAAGTCCTGTGGCTGTGTTCTAGGGGAACGAATTAGTGTCAAAAGTTCCAATAGAACAGCGCAGGTCCGCAGGTCGAATGAGGACTTGTTGGACTTTTGAAATCCCATCTGGAGTTATGGGTTATGAGTTAGAATTCATTATTGTGGATTAACTCGGTTTTATTTTGAGAAGAGCTTCCTTGGAGTGCCGACTAGTGAATTTTCAATTCGGATCTTGGAGCGGTTGAGCTGCAGATCCTGCACCTTCTGATGGTGAATTTCTAATTCCGATCTTGGCATTTTGAGAAACCAGGCTTCTGGCACTTTTGAATAGATAAGTCTTTTGGTTGGGGTACCGTTTGAGTTGGTATTTTGAGAAATTTCTGTTTGTTCGTGATCTGGTCGAGTGTTTGTGTGGTTCAACCATTATTTTGAAAGAATAAGCTTGTTGTTCGGGGTACCATTTGAATGAGTTTAAAGCACTAATCTTGAGCCAATTGAGCTGCAGAACTTGTACCTGGAGAGGGTGCCAATCTTTTATTCTGATCTTGGTGTTGTTAGACGATAGGTTCTTGTTCAGAATTCTGGTTGAATGATTAAATATCCGACGGTTCAAGTTTAAAGGCCCAGCTTTCAGCGTTTGGCCAATCTTTTATTTTTCATTTAAAGACGAGTGAGTGAGTTCCAGTCAATATCTTGTGCAAACAAATTCGGCCGTTTTTTTCGATACACTATTGAACGTTGTATAAACAGTTTCCTTCTGTATTTAAGTTGTGTTTAGGATTAAGTTACCTCGGAGGCTTTTACAATCCATTTTGTTTTTAGTTTATCCTGTCATTAATAAGACAGTCAGAGAATAAATAAACTTGTCTGGTACAAGTGGGCGAAACCTTATCTAGGGTGTGTTCTCTTAGCCTGTGGCCAGAAAGGGTGGGGGCCTAGGAGCAGAGAATAACTGGGATGCACATCCCATTCAACAGAGAGGAGAGAGCAAACGCACGGGAGGAGTGCACATTTATAGCTTAGAGATAATAAAATAATTTTGTCTAACGAGTTGAATAAACTCAAATAAATTGTAGTAAAAATAGTGTTTATACACCTAGAGAAAATATGAATATAGTACAGACGGCAGCGGAGATTTTGAGTAGAGACCGTCTATTGCTCAAAGTTGAGATGAAAAGGATCTGTGAGAAATGGGAAGAAAGGACAGAAGGATCAGGCACTATATGGCCCATGGAGGGACTTTGATCCAATAATGTATAGGGGCATGGAGGTAGTGATAAGGAATTACATAGATAACAGAAGTGGTAAAACGGCCTTGGCGAAGAGGTGACAGGGAAAAGTTAGTACATAGCTTTGTTCCTAGAGGAAGGGGAGAGATGTCGAACATTACAGAGAGTGGCGGGAGAAATAATAGCTAAGAACAACAAGGCTCAACCATTGCCTCTGAAGGTTGAGCCAACCGCTGTACAAACCAGTGTCAGTCTATCCATTGTTAAAAGGCCATGGTAGCGATTAAAGGGGAGGTTACACTAGATGAGGAGGAAAAGCAATGTAACACACAGGGAAGGAGGGGCGCACCCATACACATGGACTGTTATGGGGGGATTAGACAATGCAAGAGAAGAGTGTGATGATGCTGAACTAGATCTAGCGAAAGTGAGGTCGAAGATGAGGATAATGATAATAGGCATGTGGACGAAGAGATTTTGGTGAAGCCCATTAGTAAAAAAGCTAGAGGAAATTAAGAAATCAGAACAAAGAAGAAAACAGGGAGAGAGTTCCCGTGCGGATCAAGGGCCAGAGGAGCCTTGCTGTAGTACAGCATTACAAGGCCCCCTGGCGCTCGAAGCACAGGGGAAACCAAGGAGATCACATAGAGAAAGAAGAGCACACGACACGTCATCAGGAAATTATGCTATTCTAATCAATGGACAGCAGGCATTCTCTCCCCCAATAGAACAGCCTCAGAGCCAGCAGTCACCTAATCCACCCGTTACAACATATTCACATCCATAATTATGGGAACCCCACAAATAAAATAGACAGAATCAGAATGAGGGCCCCAAGGTCAGTTTAGAAACAATCAACAACAAGGATCTCAAGGACAACACCGAGGTCCTTTAATATGTTATGGGTGCAACCAGGAAGGGCATAGTAAGAAAAGTTGTTTAATTAACCCCTTTCCACCACAGCGAGCACAAGGTAACGGCAACCAGGGACAGGCGGGTCCCTTTATGGGATAGGGATACTAGGGGTGCCCAGATAATTCACAGGGGGAGGCCCACCAATGATGGCCTACACAGGAGCCACTTACACTTGCGTAGGTTCAAAATATGCCTCTCACCTCCTTATGGTAGGAAAATTCACCAAAACTATAGGTTTCTCGGGACACACACAGTCAATACCTTTGACAGCTCCAAGGATGACAATCTGAGAATTCTTATTTTCAGAGTAAGTAAGTGAGTGAGTGAGTGAGAGAGAGAATGGATTTGCATTGTGCTGAATAGATTACATTTGTGATTGGATGTACTCTGTACTACTTGGTCCTTCGATATAACCTGTGGCCTCTTAATGCCCCCTATTTTAGGAAAATCATAGAACCACCACTTGGATCGGTGACTCTGTGGTTCTGTGTGTCGCGACAACCTTTGAGACTCTCCATAGCGTCGTGGTATCCATGTGATATGAATCAATAGAAACTTGGTACACGGAGCAATGGTGAAACACTGTGTTGGTTCAGAGGGATACAGCATGTTGGGTAAGGGAGAGGATTGAGAGGATTCTGGATGTGATGAGTTTAATGTAAAGGACACAGAGAGAGATGGTAGGGCCCAACCCAGAGGTGAGAAATCAATGGAGAGCCCAGTATCAAAGTATTAGAGCTACATGGTAATCACAGGTTTTAAGGGTAATTATCTAGACTCCATAAAATGAACAATTAGCGTTTAATGTTGTCAATAACATGCACACCGCTCGTCCACAGAAGTCCAGGGGGCTACCAGCGCTGGGGATTCTTATTAAAAGAATTCAGGGTAAACACAGTTGCACTCCTCAAAAGAGGAGCTCAGCTGACCCAAACCTTGGACTCCGCAGTGGATAGGTGGATGTTGTTTTGGTGTTTGGACCCTGACGCGGTCTAGGCGCCAAGATAACACACAATAAAATGTTTCCTAAGGAATTACGATGATAATGGACATTTATTAAAAGTGGTCGTACAATCTAGAAAATATAATCGGCAATACTTAAAAATTAGACTAAATTAGTATGTTACAAATATTATTCAAATTTATGAATTCATGTTATCCACAATGCCATGTCATTTAAAATTAAATAAGTAAAATACAATAAAAAAGGGTGTGTGTTTCAGGCCTGCTCTCGCGTGTGTGTTAGGGCCACAGAGGCAGGGGAGAATCCTCTCCTACTTAGTGTGATGGGAATACACGAAGGGGTACCAAAAGCTTACTTCAGACAAAACAATGCAAACAATATGTAGAATATAATAAGATTAGATCGCCCAATTTAAATAGGTGAGTATAGGACAATCGGGTGGAATTATAAAGGGAATTATGATTATGAGAAACGGTTACACAGAAGTGAATCGCCTAATATTGAAAATGTTTGAATGAAAAGTTTTAATATTTTGATTTTTTTTTTTGTTTTATTTCACATCTCCTTAGTTAAGGACAATAGGTGGATTAACGCTACATCTGCTGGGAAGGGATCCTACATGCTAGGTCTCAATTTACATTCAGAAGTAGTGGGTTTACCTTTTAAATGCCACGACTGCTGCTGCAACACTTTTATAGAATATTAACATTTGATAATATGATATTTTTTAACTCTGATAAAATACCCTTAGGATTCACCCCATCATATACCCCCCGCACACACAGGGTCAAATTTAAGTTGTTGTTGTTGTTGTTGTTGTAGCTGCTTTGGTGTGTCCATTACAGCCTTGGCTGCATGGGCAATTGTGATTGAAGACTCTGTCTCCATCCCTCCACTTTGCGGTCAAAACCACGTTATGGGTGGGATTGATTGTATCCCAGGCATGGCATCCCGCACTAAGCCAGTATGGAAGGCTGGTTAGCCAACGACGGGTAAGATCCCACCTTGAAGCCCGGGACAACCTAAAACAGGCACAGTCACGATTACTTGGCAGTCACTGTGAGCACTGGCTCACTTGATCATGAAGTGACTGCAACCATCATAGGAAGAGCCGGCTGGTCAAAGGTGGAGGGGGAACAGGAGTCAGATATGGCAGCCCCAGCAGCAGAGGTGGTGGTCTTGGAACAGGGCATGTTGCGTTTTATTTGACCTTTGAGGTATAAAGGCCTATTGCCGCATGAAATCTTTTCGGTTTAGTGCATGACTTGGTAACGGCGTGGTTTCAAGGCGGCTGATGGTAAACCCACCAATATCAACCTTTGGTTTTGGATATACTGGCTTCGATTTCCCTTCCCAATAGATTGGTTTTAGTTTACGGATGGTTAGGGTTAGGCGTTCCAACGTTGGTTCCACCAACGGCGTTGTTAGGTTCGCCTATCATTTAAATGCGCATGGTTTTGACCATTGCGCAAGGGGGGAGGTGTTGAGGAGTGTTGAGGAGAATTAGAAAACTAGGTTTTTTTCTTCACCATAATTGCAAACAATAATTGATAACCAACTAAATGAGTATGAATTATGTGCAAAAAACAATGTAAGAAAAACAATCACTGCTACATTGGGACACATTCCCACACCTGAAGGACCATTTTGACATTTGGTCATGAACTATGTTGACATGTTGTGCATGTTAGTTATCCTTGACAGGTTCAGCAGATGGGTAGAAGCAGTCCCATCAAAAGACCAAAGTGCGGCTACAGTAATCAAGTTTCTGACTAGAGAAGTCATGCCAAGGTTTGAAATTCAATCAGAGATAAGCTCAGACAATGGGCCAGCGTATATTCAGCAAACACTGTTTCAAGCACTAAATAGAACTGGTTAGATGCAATTATTATCTTTATAACTTTTTACACACGCACACACACACACACACACCACACACCACACACACCACACACACACACACACACACACACACATCTATACACACATAAAACATTAAATAAGGAATGCAAATGAGGTATTATCAATTATAAATACAAACATATTTAAAAAACAAACAAATTTCGGGTCCAATGTTTGCAGAAGCAAGGTGAGTACCTTGTATCTCTCTGAGAGATATCAATTAGACGTCAATCAATATCTATAGCAATACTGAGTTATCACATACAAGCTAATAGAATGACACAGCTAACTTTGCACGTAATGCTTACGGTTAGATTCATGCTTTCACTTACATTTCAAGGGCCCCATAAGGGACTTCCATTTGAACAATTAAAAATAGAATCAAAGGAAATATGTTTTTGAACAACTAACTGCTGTACATCAGTTTGTATTTCTACAATAGAAACGCAAAGTTCCAGAGCCAGATGCAGACACACCCGGAGCCTACAAACTACGTCCGCCAAGCAAGGAGTAACAGCCAGATGATGCAATCGAATAGTGGCAGGGGTTGAATGAATTCTGTTTTTGTGTTCAACCATTCACAAAAATATTGATTGTATAATTTATATAAAATCAGCAGCATTTTGTCAAATTTACTATGGATACAGCAGAAGGACTATCAGGACAATTAGATGCCACCTCCCGAATGAACTATCAAATTAAGCTAGTCTTGGTTCTGCATTGGCAGAACCAAGAGGGGTGTGTGGGATGATAGGGGCGACATGTTGTGCTTTTATCCCCAACAACACAGCTCCTGATGGGTCGGTGGCCAGGGCGCTGGAAGGATTATAGTGCCTCAGATTCGAGTTTGCAGAGAACTATGGAATTAATAACCCCTTCTCAGGACGGATGGAGAGCCTGTGAGCAGTGAGCGCTCAAGGAGCACCAGGTGTCATCCAAGAGTACATGGAGATCAGGTTGAACCTGTGAACACAAATGAGGATCCAACAGAGGCCCAACCCGATCCTACTGGACGGGTGGGAACATATGCCCTTGCCAAGGAGGGACGAACATTGGACTGTGATATATCAAACACCAGGTGGAGGCTCACGAAATGTGCTAGTAACCTCTTCATGTGAGCCGGCCTCGTGATCTACAAGGCTTGATGTCAGCCAACAGGAGCAACATCTATGACCTTGTCCAAAACCCCCCACCTGTATCCTGCGCACCAATAAATGAAGATCACCTGAGCCATTCAGTTCCGTGCAAACCTACAGACAATCTCAAGATTTCGAATGCTGAAATGTCCATGTTTGGGTACATTATCATGAAGCATATTTTTAAAATTATTAATTTTTAGTTTATTATTATGTCACATATTTTGGAGAATGATGATTTTCAATGCATGCTGAAAACATATTGTTATGATTTTTTATGAGGGTATTTTAGGTACACATTTGATTTGGTTGTATTCTAAATGTGGAAACATTGTGGTGTTATGTTTAGATAGGTTTTTTGATCTTTTTATGAATACTTTGCGGGCGTCAAAAAATATTGAACATAATACACCACATTTGGCAATCTTTTTCATCACCGGGTTGCGATCCCTGGCTGCAGGTTGAGACTCCTGCTTTAGATTAGTGTTTTTTCTAGGTAGCCAGATGTGGTGCTAGTCTGATCCAATCGCCGGCACATGATCTCATAGACTAATTGATAGATAAAGGGGACATGGGGATAATTTAAATAATAGAGATGGTATTATTGTTTTCTTTTATTGAGGCTTGGGCAAGCCTCAAAGGGGGGATATGTGGTGGAAATTAACCTTACATTCTATGTTAAACTATGATTATTATTAGGCCTACATATCATATAGATACTTTAATAGTGGAAAAGAGCTGATCACCTTTAGCCTAGATGTTATGTGCCATGTGGTACCAGTGAGTAGGTCCAGGCCATTCCCACCTGATGTGCCATGTGACACCAGTGAGTGGGTCCAGTCTATTCCCATCTGATGTATTCTCTGAAGACAATGCTAACATTCACACGTGTGCATCATCTCTGTTTGTATAAGGATAATATATGTTCTAAGGTCACATTGGGATCCAGAAGACATGAGAATATGCTGACATCCACACAGTATGACCCAGAAAAACATTTTATGCATATCAATATTTGATGAAAGTCCAACTTTGTATTGTGTAAGAATTGGGGATATAAGGAGCTGTCCGGGATTCATTCGGTAGTGTGTATTAGCGAATACCATTCGGCTTTGTTGTCTCTCGTTTGCGGGTGGCAATAAACTCTCCATCTATACTTGACCTGGACTCCCCAATTCCTCTTGCTTATAGCTAGTTGAAGTGAATTAGATAAGTCGTTATTATTAATGCCACCACAGGAGCAACAGGCCAGGGTGGGGGGGGACCTGCCCCCAGTGGAGGGTTTTATATAAGCTTCCCCTCAAAAAACGGACAGCTGACCTCCAGTGGAGGGTACTACATGGTGCCATCGCCTCAAATACTTTTATCTCGGTTTTAAATCCTGCTGTTTCAAACACATGTCCGTTCTGTGGCCTACGGGAGACAGTTTTCCATATTTTTACTGAGTGCCCGAGACTCACTGTTTTTTTCTCTCTTTTAACTTTGGTTTTTAGTCTGTTGAATGTGTTTTTTTCTGAAAAAGTTTTTATCTTTGGTGCTGGATACAAAAAAAGTAATATTTTAAGTGGCAGCTAGTAATTATCTCTTAGGAGATGCGAAAATGGCTGTGTACATCAGCCAGAGAAATAAGGTGGAGGGCAGAGCAGGGCATGAGGCCCCTCCTGTGTTCCTCTGTAACGTCAGAGCCAGAGTCTGGCTGGAGTATATGTTTTATAAGGCGTTTGGGGATGTAGATGCTTTTAAACAGCGCCGGTGTTACAATAATATTATTTGCTTTGTTGAAAATGATGAGTTGCACTTTGCACAGGATTTTGATGGATAAACCAACAATTTTTAAAGACTGAACAAATAGCACATTTCCTGATGTATTGTACTCTCAGTTGATTGTAAAAAAAAGTGTTTTGGAAAAATCTAAATCAAATCTCTCTCTTTCTCTGTGTTTACGAATTGCAAACTGTAATTCGTCGGGCTGTGGCTGTGGTCACATGATGGAGGAGGAGACCGGAGGGGTGGAGGTCCTGGCCGACCCCCCCCTCCTGGGGGGCGCCCCTCTCCGTCCAGGAGTGCTTCGCCCTGCAGGGTACGGGGCTTTAAGTGTCTCTGCGTCCGCCCCCTACATGAGAGGGGTCAATGCTATTGCTTATTAGCCACCAGTTAAAGGGCTGATTATGGTTCCACATCGACGCAACGATGAACCCGCAGACGCTTCCAGGCAGTCGTGAACCTGCTTCGGTTCTGCGGCGGCTTTTAGTGAGCGGACCAATCAAAGCCCTCGCTGCTGCGTCGCCTCGACGGAAGGTTAACGTATCGGGGAGGCGCGCGTCAGGCCCTTGCTGTGGACGTAAGGAGGGTCCGCGAGGACGTGTTAGGGGTCCGTAGACCCTCTTGGGCTGCGTCGACGTGGGACCCCGATCAGCCCCTAACAGATCCTTGGTTGGTCCCCCCCCCCCAGACCACGGGGCTGGGGTCCCGGCGCGGGGGGGTGGCGGCGGCCGTCCCCCTGGGGGGCCCCAACACCAGCGAGCTCTGCATGTGGTCCGAGTCCCACCACCACCTGGACGGCATCCCCCGGGACCCCCACCACCTGGAGAGGGTCCCGGGGGGCAGCTCAGGTCTGTGCACACACACACACTGCAACATGTTTGCACACACAAGCAAACATCTTGGAAAGACCTATTACCAAGCTGTGTCTTCTCAAAGACATGTCCTGACTGACCATCTTACTGACACGACTGACTGACTTACACACTGACACACACTACACTGCTAACAAACATAACATTTATTTTGATAAAATACTGAAATCCTTTTCTAGTATATTTCACTTTTGAATGAGCAAGAGAATACATATGAATTTGTTGGATACTTACCTGTTGATGTTTATGGAAAAAATAAAGATTAAATGAAATGTATTAATGTGAAATTATATGATTTTGAAATGGACTATTGAATGGACTATCGAAAGGACTATTGAATGGACTATCGTAAGGACTATTGGATTATTTTTTGAGAAAGGACTCTGAATTCCCCTTGATTTTTATAAGGGTTAATATTATTGAAAGAAGAAAGCCTTTTCTGGCTGGACTTTTCATGAACTATTGAAACAAATATGTGAAAAAAAAAGAAATGTGAAACATGAATAATATTGCAATGGACTTTTGAACTGTGTGGCTGCCATGAATATCTTGTTATGAATTGCCTTATTATGGCCAATTAGGGGCCGGAGTGTTGGAGCCATTTGATATTTATGTTGCAAATTAAGTGTGTAAGATTGATAACACTGTAGAAATAATTATAATATATGAGTTTATGAAATATGGTTTAATAGTATGGTAAATTATGGTTTAAAAATAATGTAATTCTATGTGTGAAAACGGATTGACTGCTGCAATCTGTCTGGCCAATGGAGTGTGACGTCTGACGTTGTGACTTGATGTACTGATGGGTTACCTATGACCATGTGGGGCGGAAGTGGCAAACAATTTATCAACCGTGTGAATGCGATAGGGACATATGTTTATTATTGACCAAGAAGGAACAAATAAATAGACCTATCATTTACGACGCGCGTTGTCCGGTTGCATCCGCTCCCAGAAGTGGCCGCTGGAAAGCTGCCACTACACACGCATTACAACAGGTTTGCATGCACGCACACGAATGCACACGCACACACACACACGCACACGAATGCACGCACACGAATGCACACACACACACACACACACACACACACACTACAACATGTTAGCGCACACACACAAAAATGCTTGAACGGACACAGACACACAAATACACACACTCACTCACTCACTCTAAAGCCTAGTCTTGACACACACTAAAGCCTACTCTGGACACCCACACAAACACACACTCTAAAGCCTACTTGACACACACACACACACACACACACACACACCAACCCGGTCTCACGAAAATACGTGACACTGTCACGTTATTTAATCTATTGAAACGTGATCAGGGACACGTATTTTCAAAATTTTCGTGTCAAAAAGCACAAATTTCAAACCCATGTATTTCAATTGGGAGTATTTGTCGTGTCACTAAACACGATTTCCAAACTAAGGTTCTGTCCGGGAGCGTTCTCCCTAATGTCCCTTAAAGGCCCACTATGCAACTTTTTTAGCCAAAATTACATTAAGTATGCAGGTTGAGAGTTATGCTGATCCATTTCTGGGTCGATTGGTGGGTGTGTCATTTACCCATGTCGCCTCTCCAGTGAAAAAGCGCATATGCAACTTGCTCTGTTCGGACCGACACAATCCGGATGTGACGCAGCAGATATCCTCGAAAATGTAGTCAGATTGTAGTTTCGAAAATGCTTTACGGAACAGACACACACCCAAACATGGCACCGGCTAGATATAAACAGCCAGTTGCGAGGCAATTGTTGCATTCATCATGGATAAATCGACTGATAAGGGACCCAAAAGGCGACCGTCGGTGGAACAAAAGAAGAATGGACCAGAAAAGAGATCAGACACGAGTGAAAGGGGAACTATGCAACTTTTTTGGCTTGATTTACCTTAATATAACAGGCTAAGAGTCATTGCGATGGTTCTATTATACATTTTTGTTCGATTGTTCCTTGTTTCGACTCACCCTTGCGCATCTTGGCGGAGAAAAGGAATATGTTTCTGCCGGCGACCCGCCGCCCACTCTCGCGGGAGTCTCGGGTCTCGCAAAGTAACAAATTGTTTTACGGCACAGACCCCCAAACACGGAACCGGCTCGATATAAACACAAGTCACTAAGGGATTGTTATATTCATCATAGATCAGCCGACTAAAAAGAGACAGAGAAACCCAATGTCGGAGGAACAGAAGAAGAGAAAAGGGAGACCGACCGGCAGAGATGCCAGACACGAGTAAACGTTGGGCAAGCTTTTCAGGAATAGCGTGAACTGAAAGAAAAAGAAGACTGCAAATCAAATTGAAATTGAAAGTACCCTTGGGTGAACTTTGTCTTCGTGGTATTCTTGATGTTGATAGTCTCTGTACAAATGTGTTTGCTCAACCATTTTGTTGTGAGCCCTGTAAAAAAAAAATTCTCGACCGTTTTGTTGTGAGCCCTGTATGTTTCTGGCTTGCTTGGTTGCAACCATATAAACACCTTTGTTTCCATGGGTGTTTTGCTGTTCGTCTGTCTCGTCCCCCAGATACAGACTGAATCCCCGAACCCAGGTTCTTGTTTATTTAGATTATTATGTTGGCCAAACCTCTTACACTGATTGTTCTGTTCAACCTAAGATAAAACAATTATAATCTAGGATATAAATTCTCGCGTCAACTATGAAAAAGGATGGATTTATGTTTATTGCAATACAAATACACCCTTTTAAAAATGTATAACCTTGCCTACACTCTATGAACATCTACTTCGGACATGGCTCCACACATTCGCCGGCTTCTTTGAAAACAAATGCACATGGCTCGCGTAGAAGTGCATGGGGAAGGGTCGTCAACGAGTTGTTACGACAGTGTTGTGAAATATCTACTACGAAGCTGTAGAAATGCACGAAGTTGCATAGTGGGCCTTTAAGGAGCTCCGTACAGAACATTTATTGTTAAAAAATTGTCTGTGATAACTAACAATATGACAGCTTTTGGCCACCCGTTTCTACTTAAACTTGTCTGTGAACAATATGACAGCTTTAGGCCACCCGTTTCTACTTTCACCTTTGATTCTGAGAAATTGTGACAATTCAAGGATATATTAAATGCAGGTGCGCTGCTCTGTAGGCAAACCGCGAAGGAAAAAAGGGTAGCTGCTTCATCTGTTCTTTTTAGAATTGTATGTCTTGATGTTTTGATCTAGCCATAGATCTATTGTCTTGTTTTTGGCTATGTGAATGGAAGTCCGCGTTGATGCCTCGCAAATCCAGTGTCGCGAGCGGACGTGACATCTAGAAATCATACCGTATAATAATGGGTTATCATTAATATTGATGTGTAGGGGTTGATTATAACTCGTGAATAATATTGTTTAAACCACAGTCTGGGGGAATACTCGTATTCTGATTGGCTGCAGGGTGTGTATTATCTCCTGATATAGGCCTACAGACACCTGCTAAGTAGTTCCAGTCAGTGTTTAGATTCTCTGCCCGAGCCCGAGCCCGACCCGACCCGACCCGCGGACTTTCATAATCTTCGCTCGGTGAATGTGAAGGAGGTTTGGTCGGATAGTTATGACGAAGAATCATAATGTGAATCGGAATATTCTATAAATGTCTTGATAACATCTTTCGTCTCAACACTTCTGCTGCAGCCGCTTAAAGTCTCACTCCGAGAACCTTAAAATATGAATCAATCAATGCAATCGCCTGGAAGCGTAGATGTTGAAGGACACCTTGTTCTCCCTCTTACGCCATCGGGAAGATATTTACATACTTCTGATTAACTAATGAATTGATTCAGCTATTCCCTCAGAAGTCTGGGGTCAAAAGGTCAAAAGGAGCCGGCACCACGCCGCTCATGAGACAACAAAAGTTTATGTGTGTTTCTCTCATAACTTTTTGTCATTATTAAAGAGAGGCCTGATTCTCAGATATGCAGGTTGGATGGCTACGGTGTAGGTCTGGGAAGAACTTCAGGCCAAAATCTGGCAAGCGAGCCGCTTGGTGAGTCATTTCCTGTAAGCCACAGGTTGAAGCGTATATGCGTCCTTTGAGACCCCCTTTGATATATAAGAGACCCCAAGGCTTACTTAAATGTTGTCGACTCAGTCACCTATTGCGTCACTTCCTTTAGGGCTTCGGCCTCCTAATTGATCATTGTAGTATAATTGAATGCCCTCTTTCATATATATGATACCTCCACCAATGGGGCGTGGCAGCAATTATCCAAATCCATATGGGGAGGGGGGGGTGATGCTTGTGGACAGTAGGGTTGTACACTAGACATAAATAGGAAGCAAACTCAGGAGAAGGAATGACCTCTCATAAATATTTCCAGTAGTTCCAGTCAGTGTTTAGATTCTCTGCCCGAGCCCGAGCCCGACCCGACCCGCGGGCCGGGTCGGGCCGATATTTCCCACCACTATCCTCGGGCCGGGCCTTTGGTCGATCGTTTTTATTTTTATTTTATCATTGGTTTATTAGCCTAATCTGAGGAGAAATCTATGCCATGAACAGAAATATTATAGGTCTTTATTACACGGGTCTTCTCAATGCCGTGGAAAGCTCCGTTCACTTGCAAGGGTCCGGTGACTTGTCAACCCCTCTGCTGATCAACACTACGAATGCTGGTAACGAATAAATTGTAGAAAAGACACAGCATGTGAAGTTATTTTTTCGTTTTGGCAGTAGCCGTGTAATAAGCGGGCTAATGTATAGAACGTCGCCGGTCAATATCGAAAATAAGACCCTTCAGGGCGAAGCAAGACACCTTCGCTGCGCGTCGGTGTAGCCTACTGTTCGCCCTGGTGGGGCTTATTTTCCCGATAATGACCGGCGTTCTATGCATTACCCCTTACATATATATTCAGCAGAGTAGACTAAATGTGAACAAGTTACAAATGTATTAAAAAAAATGTTGGGTTGAAATCGGGCTCGGGCTCATAATTACAGTTAATCTGTCGGGGCGGGCCGGGCTCGGACAGAACGTGCACGGGCTCGGGCTTGGTTTTCTTTATTAATCGAAGGGGAAATGCAATAGGCCTATTTTAGGACCGAATCACCGTTAAACCTGTTTCTAATAACATTTCTGGCGAGAAATATACTTTTTACTTGCATAATCTTCAGTCAGTGATTGTGTCTAATCTTTAGTTTTATAGTTATTAGGAAGATTTTATCGGCTCGCTCGCATGTTTCAACGACGTCAGGTTGCTAGGGACGCTGCTTTCGCTAAACTAGCAGCTCACGTGTTTCCTGCGTTTGTGTTATTAAACCGTTACTTTATGTAGCCTAACTGTTAATGATATCATCTTGTTAGAAACACGTATATCTGAGAGCCAACCCAGTCGCCAAAAGCATACGTTGACAGTGTACGTTTTCGTGAACACTGGATTACGTCGCATTTCAACATAAAATAGCGTGTTATACACACACACACACACGATCTCTCTCTCGCACAATGTTGCTCTCTCTCTCTCCATCTCCCTCTCTCTCTCTGTCTCTCTCTCTGTCTCTCTCTCTCTCTGTCTCTCTCTCAATATCTCTCTCCATCTCTCTCTCTCACTCTCTCTCTCTCTTTCTTAATCACTCACTCACACAAACAATTGGTCTCTCCCGCACGCGCACACACACACACACACACACACACACACACACACACACACACACACACACACACACACACACCAGGTCTGCCTTTCTCTTCTATTACGTATTTCTTCGTGGAAGGAGGGGTCGAATCCAAAGGAATAGCTTTAAAGAGACTTTATTTGTATAAAGTATTTTCGGTATGGTAAACTGATGCTCTGAAGTAAAGAGAGATTGGAGATGTGCCTTAGCACGTGCGAGAGTGTTCTCCTAGCTGATCCTAGCCACAAACCCATGTATGGTAATCACTGCCGGGAGAGTTCTAAGGTTTTCATGGCCAGGTGGACTTCTTTATGGACTCAGCGAGGACCGGAAGACTTGGAGAGGAACCGGTGTGACGTAATCCTCGGTTTTCCTCGCCTGGTCTGTGATGCTGCCCTCTGTGGCTAAAGTATCTATTGCAGCCTTCAGTAATGTCCTGCTTTTCCTTGTGGCTATGTGTAGTATTTACGGCTTATATATTTGGTCCTACCCCCTATTAGTTAAGTGAGGGAAATACAGCTTGTGTTCCTAAAATACGTAACAGTCCCTCCTTGGTCATCTTAGATGACCATACAATAATATTTTAAATCATAAACACCATTTACCACACCGAAAACATAGTCAAAGTAGGATCAATCATCAACACCATCAACCGTCGCGGAAAGACCTCTTGAAGAGAGGGAAAAACCACTACGCGTCCCCATAATACTGAGACGGCATTCACCTTGTGGGTCTTATTGGAAATACAGGTCATTATTTAACAATACAACAATGAACATAAATCTTGTTAACATACAATCACATGGCCAAACAGCACACAAACAAAACTATCCATAGAAATCCTGAGCTAATACTTTTTGGTTGTGTGCAACAAGGTCATAAAATATTCAACTGGTGCAAAAGTAACGTAAAAATTGGTGGTCATAACACAATTTTAAAATTTCAAAATGATTGATAAACTAACATGGCTTTGGGGGGTTCAGGTGATCTTCGTGTATTGGTGCGCCGGTTCATGTGGGTGGTTTGGGCATGGATTTGGGGAGTTCAAGTGATCTTCGTGTATTGGTGTGCCGGTTCCTGTGGGTGGTTTTGGGCGATGTTATTATTGTAGTCATTGTTTTTTCTGTCGCCGTCGGGTCTGTAATTCATGAACCCAAGACTCGTCCCTCCTTGTCAAGGGCTCATCTCAGAGAGGTTACTCCTACACCATGGGAGCCTCCACACAGGTTCTCCGTCGTCGTGTCAGCAACAGGTGGCCTGTAAAACAATCGTCTCAAGGAAGATCAACAGTACCATTATCAATGCAGCGATTCAGAAATAACGAGTTGTACTCGCAACCAAACAATACTATATTATAACAAACACAACTTGTCTTGGTGGTTCAATAATTAATTATTCAAGTAAATCCGGGATATTGATTATCTTATATACAGGCGCTTCTACTAGAATAGTAGAGGTGTTGACTATTCTACATATTACAGCTGGATATGGTCGGGCCCCTCAGGTGATGTATCATTCACTTTCATCGGATCATATCTGATCCCCATGTAAGCCTGAATGGCACTTGGCGCTTCTGTAGCGCCCACTGCTGTGGGGATCAGCAGATGCAGTAGCCCTCGTGCACAGGGAATACAACGGCAGCCGGTGACAATTAACAAGGTCTCTGCATTTATTCCCGCAACGGGCACTTACTGGATCATGCTTTTCCACCTCCCAAACATATTCTCCATCCAACCTGTGAAAGGGTCATTAATGCCGGAGTTCTCTGCCAATTCTAACCTGAGGGATTGTAATTATGCCAGCAACCCATCCAGAGCTGTGCTATTGGGGATAAAGTACAACACGTTGTGCCTATCATCGCATTTATCCCTCCTTGCTCTGTCAATAACATTTCCATATCTATATATATATATATATATATATATATATATATATATATATATATATATTCCTTTTAACTTTATGTGTTAAACTGAACGAAGTGTTGCTGATTATGATACATGTAATTTATCTAAACAATATATATATACATAATTTTTATATGGTGGACAAGCAAAACAGAACCAATTCAACTCCTGTCGTTATTTGATCTCCTCATGTGACTGCTCCTTGCTCGGCGGAGGCAGTTTATCGGCTCCGGCTGTGTCTGCATCTGGTTCTGGAACTTTTGTTTCTATTGTAGAAATACAAACTCATGTACAGCAGTTAGTTGTTCAAAAACATTTCCTATAATTCTATTTTTAATTGTTCTAATGGAACTCCATTATGGGACCCTAGAAATGTAAGTGTAAGCATGAATCTAACCGTAAGCATTACGTGCAAAGTTAGCTGTGTCAGAGTGATACACTGTACTCACCTTGCTTCTGGAAACATAGGACCTGAAAATTGTATGCGTTTCAAACATGTTTGTATTATAATTGATCTATTTAGTGCTTGTGCGGATTTTAAATTTTTGTTTTGAGTGTCCCATTCCTTATTCTGAGCTGATTTCAACCTTCAACCTTGATTTAATATTCACACTACATCCCTCCTTGCGCATTGCTTCAGCCATGCGCATTAGAATTAACCAATTCTAACAACGGTGTAGTGCAATCAAGTTGAAGTTCCTTTCCTTAATCATCTGTACCTAAACCAATCCATTATGAAGATATATGAAGACCAGTACATACAAAACCAAAGGTCGATAGTTGTGGGTCTATGCAGCCGTCTTGAGACCACGCTGTTGTTAAATGCAGTAAACCGTAAATGTTTCATGAGTCAGATGCGCCGTAACTTATCAGAGTAAAAATAAATAGCAGACTATGAGACGCTGACGTTGTATCAAAGCGTTACAGCAGTAGCAGTGGCATTTGAAAGGTTAACCCTCTACTGCTGAATCTAAATTGAGCCTATGTTGTCCCTGGCGAGCAGATGTATTGCTAATCCCTTTCCTATCTTATAAACCTAAAAAGATGAAAAAAGGGAAATTAGAAAGTTAAAGTTTGTATGTTCAATATCACTTCTTTGTAACCGTATCTGGTTCCAACAGCTACCTTTATTATACTACCCGATTGTCCTACACTATATGCACATCTGGGCATTAAATATAGGGTGATATTCTAAAACAAAACAAAACCTGAACCTAAAATAAAAATTCAGAAGTTATTGGATAAGGCAAAGTTATTGAAAGTTAATTATAATGAACCATTTTCCAATTATCTTAGTTTTATATGTGGTATGCTTTCAATATCCCCTCGTGTATGTAACAGTCGAGTAACCTCCATTATTTTGGTGGCTCTGGCACACACAAGAGGACATTTACACATGGTATATGACTCCACCATTTGTTTTCATTCTATATTTTTACTTATTTTTATTTTCATTTTATTTTTATCTCTATATACACATTCGTAAGAAAAGCACGAACGAAGATGCATCATAACATGCATCAACAGACCTAAAAATAAGCATATTATTCAACAATTTGAGACCTCAGATGGGATTTCTTCCTGCGGAGCCCTTCATTTTCTAAAGGGTCCGCAGAGAGGTCTGCTGAGTGGCCAGGAGTTCTTACACATTCAGAAGTGTTGCTGAGGACAGCTGCCTCACAACAAACCAAAAGCCTTTGTTAACCATATGGTCATCTAAGTCATCATTCCTTAAGATGTCATAAATATGGGGTTGGCCGTTCCTTATCACTTGCGTCTCTGCGCTTCTCTGGGGATCAAGGATAACGGGCCCAAACCAACACAGGACAACAAAGGAACAGAGTGAGAACTGATTTCCACTAACCTCAAAGGATTTTGAACGACCCTGCAGAATAACAGGGTGACAAGACCACATGGGAAAATACAAACATACAAAACTTAAATTTGAACATTATCAAAAATATCTTAATATTAAAAATCTGCATTTCAATATTAGGCATCATACTTCTGTTGTTACCGTAACGTTTTTTATAGTTTGTAATGAAATATATATTTTAATCGTTCTTATTTTGGTATTTTTGGACCTCGTCAGGTTTGTTGAACTATGCATTTCTACCGCTTGTCCTCAGGATCCTCTATTGGGGGGGACCCTTCTGCTCTCCTATGAGGCAGGTTATCCCAAAACTCTTCTAATAAGAATTCCCAGGCCTGGTTAATCCCCGGACTTCTGTGGACGAGCGGTATGCATGCTATGGACAACTTTAAAGGTTAACCGTTCATGATGCGGAGTTTAGATAATTATTCCTATCTTAAGATCACCGTGTAATTGTCGTATAAGGATCTGGTTTGATGCAAGACCCCTGGGTTGGTGTCCTTTTGTAGGACTTCTTTCGGTTCTGGAATCCGGCATTCCTAATTGTTGAATACAAGATATTGCATGCATATTGGTGGTATGATATTATATCTATTGCAATCGCTCCAATGGAAGCAATAGTTGACCTTTGAACACCTCACGCAGTGTTATTCAGTCTATTCGTATGTAGTAGCTGATTATAGTAGAATTTAACCCATGTACCTTTAATATTCGCAAAAAACGTATTGTAATTGTGTCTACCGCAGTTGAGCTAACTCCCTCCTTGGGCACCGTTTAAAACCATGTGTACCATTTATTAATTAGACATATTATTCTAGCAGTTGAACCAGCCTGGTTCTCTACCTGTCTTGCTACACAAAACGCATGTTGAATAGACAGAAGCGCTCAGCAACCTGAAAAAAAAATAATAATTACTGTCGTGTTTGGCATTCGTTCTTATACTGCCATTTCCTGGAGAGAGAAAGAATTAAGATCAATGCAGAGAAGTGTGAGTGTTTGGCAACTATAATGCTTGTGTTGCCACCTCCTAAAGAGTAAAGAGAATTCATATTTTATGCACAGAAGTAAAATGATGATCGTGGGCAACTGATCGTTGTGTTGCCACTCCCTGATTAGAAAAGAGAATATTTGTAGTAATGTTAACGATTAAAAATGATGAATGTCGGGCATCCATTACTGCTCGGGTTGCCAAGGCCTGACGAGAAAAGAGAACAAATTTAGTACGAATGCAAGAGATCGGCTACTTGGAAAGCTGGGGGTCGTCTAGTTGGGACTCATAAGTTATATATTTGTGGTACATTTGGAGATGTTGAGATGTAATTGGGAATAATCTTGTGTTAACGAGTAGGCGGCACTACCAAGAACTACAAATATGGCTGCGGTGCATACTACATACGTATCAGCCGACTACAGAAACTTCTTTGAGTTCTATCTGTCCGGCTGAAAATTGTGGTACCTTATAACATAAGGCTACCACTTAACC
This sequence comes from Gadus morhua, assembly GCF_902167405.1. Lineage (NCBI taxonomy): Eukaryota > Metazoa > Chordata > Actinopteri > Gadiformes > Gadidae > Gadus > Gadus morhua. Next base: position 92,671 of record NW_021963956.1, on the reverse strand, counting down.
GCAATTTGTGTTCTCAATACACTATGGCTCTGTGCTGTGTGTACATTTATATGTACACAAGTTATCATTGTTAAAAATAGCGACAGAGAGAGAGATGTGTCGTGGGAGAGGCTGGGGGGTGGTCTTTATGATGAGGGTTTAGAGGGAGGAAGATTGGTGGTGGGGGATGGGGTTCATTAAGACAGTGGAGGAGGAGACGCAGAGAAAGACGGGGTTGGAGTGAGAGAGAGATGGAAGGCCAGTGAGGGGACAGGGTGTTAGACTGGGCCTGGAGGGGGGGTGGTGGGGACTTTTACGAGTGTAAAGGGTTAGGAGGGACTCGTAGATTAATAATTCATCGTTTTTAATAACAAAATATCAACAGACTTGAATGTAAAAGTAATCATGCAGTCTTGGATGTTATTAGCGGATCATCAGATAGGTGGTATTTACTCTGACCGTCCGCAATGGAGCTATTGCTTAGGAACACAGACCGTGCCGGCCTCAGGAAAGTTCAGAAGAATGGGAGAAGTTAAAGATAATAATGATTGGAATGATCGTTAATGTTCTTTTGTGGTTCGATCTTTACAGAGACCGATAGTGGAGGACCTTACCTCGCACCCATAACCATGAACAATCGTTAACGACAAGTACTCAAAACGACGCCAGTGGGGCATTTAAGACAAAGCTATTCTGTGGGGAAGGGGGGGTCTTTATGAGGGGGGGTGGGAGACAGGGAAAAAAGGGTGGGGAGGGAATTTACGAGAGGGGGTTGGAGACAGGGAAAAAAGGAGGGGGAGGGAATTTACGAGAGGGGGTTTAGGCGGGGGGAAGAGACGAGGAGATCTACGAAGGGGGATCAAAGGGAGGGTACAGGGGGGGGGGTTTGATTCACTACCAAGAACTACAAATATGGCTGCTGGTGCAAACTACATGCGTATCCGCTGACTACAGAAACTTCTCAGAGTTCTATCTGTCCGGCTGAAAACTGTGGTACCTTATGGCATAAGGCTACCATTTAACCGCAATTTGTGTTCTTAATACACTCTGTTTCTGCGCTATGTGTACATTTATATGTACACAGATAGCCCTATGAGATCCTTGGATGATAAGGGGAACTACAAATAGAAGTCAATGTTGTTAAAAATAGCGACAGAGAGAGAGAGAGATAGAGAGAGGTGATGTGGGAAGGGTGGGGGTTCATTCTATTCTCTGGGGAAGGGGGGGGGGGGTCTTTATGGGGGGGTGGGAGATAGGGACTAAAGGATGGGGAAGTAATTTAAGGGGTGAGGGAGGGCCTACCTTTAGACAGGCAAGCAGACAGAGAAAGAGCGAGGAATTGGGAGTTACAAGATTGTACAACGTTAATTACTTTTCAATATTCCATATTGAAACTGTGGAACAACCTTCCTGGTTGCCCAAAAGCAATACGTCTGTACAAACAAAGTGGATTTACGGATTTATCACATGTATACATAAATATTGTTCTCCCATAGATGTTGAATTCTATTAGCTACAAAATTATAGCCAAAATATTATGCGTCAGAAACTATTGCTTCACTGATGGTTTTCAACTTATTGCTATTCATTTATTGATTCGTAGAGGATGAGGATGAGGGCACTTAATGAACGTGCGGAAACTGTAGTTATGAACTAGATATTGATATTTAAATCAAAATCAAACTAAATACCTCAAATATTGGAATGAAATATACAATCCAATACTTCCAGCTATTGACTAGTGAAATGTGACAATTATAATTGCACCATTGGCTGAATAAGTAGCTGCCGAAACACTGTTATCATTTGAAACAGATGGATCTTTAAGGGAATATATTTATGGAGAGAGAACATATTTCGACAGACAGACAGACAGACAGACAGACAGACAGACAGACAGACAGACAGACAGACAGAGCACACCGGGGGTCCCTTTGTGCAGGCTACTATTGCCTTATCAAAACACCCAGGTCAAAAATGACACTTGTTGCCTTCAATAAGTGTGTGCTTGGAGAGAGAGAGAGAGAACATATCTCTAGAGAGAGAGAGAGAGATAGAGCGAGAGGGAGGGAGTGAGATCTGCTTTTGTCCCAGGTCAGAGATCATGCAGTCTTAACAAAAGACTTACCATTGCAGACCCTACCTATTTGCAGAAGAGAGAGAGAGAGATAGTGAGTGAGTATCAAAGTGAGTGAGTGAGTGAGTGAGTGAGTGAGTGAGTGAGTGAGTGAGTGAGTGAGTGAGTGAGTGAGTGAGAGAGAGAAAGAGGGAGCTAGGGTGAGGGGGAGAGAGAGCGAGAGAGATCTGCTATTGCCCAGGTCAGAGGTCATGCAGTCTTACCAAAAGACTGACCATTCAGACCCTACTGACCTGCAGGAGAGAGAGAGAGAGATGAGAGAGTGAGTGAGTGAGTGAGTGAGTGAGTGAGTGAGTGAGTGAGTGAGTGAGTGAGTGAGAGAGAGGGGGAGAGAGAGAGAGAGAGGGTGAGAGAGAGAGAGAGAGAGAGAGAGGGGGGGGAGAGAGAGGGAGAGAGAGAGGGAGAGAGAGATCTGCTTTTGCTTACAACTATTCGAGTTGTTCCAGTCCTACCGGACTGTGCAACCAGGCAACAAGATGGCCCCGGCGCCGAGAGAGAGAGATCTGCTTTTGCTTAGGTCAGAGGTTACGAGTCTTAACAAAAGACTGACCATTTATCCCCTACCGACTTGCAGGAGAGAGAGAGAGAGAGAGAGAGAGAGAGATGAGTGAGTGAGTGAGTGAGTGAGTGAGTGAGTGAGTGAGTGAGTGAGTGAGTGAGTGAGTGAGTGAGAGGGAGAGGGAGAGAGAGAGAGAGAGATCTATTTTTGCTTACAACTATTCGAGTTGTTCCAGTCCTACCGGACTGTGCAACCAGGCAACAAGATGGCCCCGGCGCCGAGAGAGAGAGATCTTTTTTTGCTTAGGTCAGAGGTTATGCAATCTTAACAAAAGACTGACCATTCATCCCCTACTGACTTGCAGGAGAGAGAGAGAGTGAGTGAGTGAGTGAGTGAGTGAGAGAGAGGGGGAGGGGGAGAGGGGGAGGGGGAGAGGGGGGGGGAGAGGGGGAGGGAGAGAGAGAGAGGGGGAGGGAGAGAGAGAAAGAGAGAGAGAGAGGATGTAACACTTAAGTTGAGGCCCCCTGTTGCTCTTGAGCAATGGCGTTTGTTTCAAAAAGGGCTCTACAAAGACTGTGGAGGTACGAACAAAGGAAACGCACGTTTCCAAGACGCGTTGTCGCTTTAAATCATACACCACGTGGTACATCCAAAATGCTGCAGAAACAAACTAGTTTTGGATCTCTATAAGAAGTATGAGATTCCTGCAAGTTTGTCCCCACGGCGGGTTAGCGAGGCACTTGATAGCAGATGGGTTATACTGCGTAAGTCTACCTCTACGGCTGCGTTATATACTATACGATCTTGCAGTTTCGATTTTCAATGGACCGGGACTGGAGGAATCAAACCCATTCAAACTCCACAGCAAACAAAGCTACGCCACCGGTTTTATGCAAGTAAGCTAGATTAACGTTAATATGACCTTTCCTCGCTCCACCGTAAGAGTTTAGAAGTTTATGGTCGGTAATAAATATACCTTATGGTGGCCCGGTTGAACTCGAAGCTTATCACCAAATAAATAACACTTAACCACAGGTAGTATGTCTCCCACGTTGGTACAAACATTTAGATCTAATCAGGATTGGATACAGTCTATCGACAAACCCATATAAAACACACTCCCAGCCCTTTACTTCGTGAGCTCGTTATTCAATTTCAATCTGTTAGCGTATCCTAGGCCGTTCGTCTAACCGGCTGTATGAATTTAAACCAGTCCGAGATTACACGTCCCCGCAACCAGTCGAAGGCAGTACAAGCTATTCACCTAAATGTGACTATGTCTAACTATACAGAGTTCAGTCATGGACAACAGGTTCTGTTTACCTTTCTTGTGGCGCCTGTAAGTAGCTTGTACTGCTCCCGACGGCCCCGCGGTCGCAAGTCTCGGTCCGGGACCTTCCAGGAACGTCCGGGTCACCAATGTATTACGTATTTCTTCGTGGAAGGAGGGGTCGAATCCAAAGGAATAGCTTTAAAGAGACTTTATTTGTATAAAGTATTTTCGGTATGGTAAACTGATGCTCTGAAGTAAAGAGAGATTGGAGATGTGCCTTAGCACGTGCGAGAGTGTTCTCCTAGCTGATCCTAGCCACAAACCCATGTATGGTAATCGCTGCCGGGAGAGTTCTAAGGTTTTCATGGCCAGGTGGACTTCTTTATGGACTCAGCGAGGACCGGAAGACTTGGAGAGGAACCGGTGTGACGTAATCCTCGGTTTTCCTCGCCTGGTCTGTGATGCTGCCCTCTGTGGCTAAACTATCTATTGCAGCCTTCAGTAATGTCCTGCTTTTCCTTGTGGCTATGTGTAGTATTTACGGCTTATATATTTGGTCCTACCCCCTATTGGTTAAGTGAGGGAAATACAGCTTGTGTTCCTAAAATACGTAACACTTCTTACTGTCTTCTCTACTGGCCCTCCAGCCCTTCTTAGTGGTAGAAACACGGTAGAGACTCTTGTCGTGAAGCATCCAGCCCTGAAGTGTCAATTCATCTGTTGAATGTAAAAGAACATCCTGAACAAACAGAGAACTGCTAATCTTACAGTCTTGGTTACGGACACACAACCCTGAGACCTGACCTTAACAGACCACATAGAAGCATGACCTCATTAGACGACAATAGAAACCTGACCTTAGTAGACCACGATATGAATCACAGAAGCAAAGGGTGTTTTTGAAATTAATGCTAATGACGCGATTGATTTAATAACTTGGATAAAACCCTCACCGAGTTCATCCAGTAAGTGCTCTCTCCCCTCTATCCAGGGTGACGGTGAGCCTAGGACAGGACAGAGGAATAAAGAAGATATGAGCTCTAAAACAGAACGACATCGTCTCTAAACATCGCAGGACCCACAGCCAACCAAACACAGTCATAATATTAATACTATTTAAAATAGCAATAACTACAGTTATCAATATCATTATCGTTGCTATTGTTACAATTATTCATATTAGTAGGCCTAACACAAATTCTAACCTACAATAATGATCATTATCACTGCTATTAATACAACTAGAGGTTGAGCATTGCACGCTCAACCTCTAGTTGTAATTAAACCCATAGCTATAATGTGGAATCCCCAGTCGATTATGTAACACATTTCTGAGCACATAATATAATTACATTTTGCCTATAATGTTACTACGTATAACATTTAGCTTCAGCTATTACGTAATGAAGCAAGCATAATAATTTCCTCTCTACGTTATGAAGCAAGCATCTTTTGCCCGCCAACGGAGCTTCATGCCAATTCATTCTCAACCATGACTGAGATAACCACCGTAGCATGTCTCTACCTGTTGTGGAAGAGGGAGGGACGGCGGAGAACCAGACGCAGTCGGTCCATAATATCGTAATGACCACGGAAGAGGCAGTGAATGAAGTATTGATTACTATGTGTGTGTGTGAATTGACTATATGCTCTGTAAGGTGACCTTGGGTGTCTTGAAAGGCGCCTCTAAATTAATTGTATTATTATTATTATTAGACCGCGATTTATTAGATACCACCGCTAATAAACTGTTGGAACACACAAGACCGGTAACCATAGCAACGCAAGTAAACAAACCCCTCGAAGCCCAATCCCGACGCGCTACGGCCGTCCGGAGGCTCACACAGCCTTTGGCCCTGATAATATATATTATAGGATTTAGATATCTACGTACAATGTGATATTATTTATATATAGAGCTCCAAGACTCCCGCCGATGCACCCGGAGTGTTCTAGAATATATACAGAACACGGCCAAAGGCTGTGTGTGCCTCGCCATGGCGATACATCCATTGAAAACAGGTTGTGAGGGCAAGATTGCAGATTGTACATTGGCTACCTGACGGGAGAGATGTTTTTTTTTTCATTAACCGAAGAATGCGTCATTGAGATTAAACATCACTTCAAGTGATCTGGCCAAGACAGGCGGCAGTAGCCTACAGTCACGCATAGCCTACACATAAAACATAAGAAAAATAAAACAACTAATACAGTCGGCAGGGGGGAGGGGGGATTTCAATATCACAAGACATTTCGGGAGGCTAAAAGAGGTGGATAATGTTTAAAGAAAAATAACTGTTTTGCAAAAAAGTGTCTATGATAGACATAAGGCTCAGGTGGGAGAGTGTGTCGACGGCGGGGCTGTTATCTCAATCTTGCCGTTGTCTTGAAATATATCTGCATCCGCGCGTTTAGTGTGTGTATGCACGTGCATGTGTGCATGTGTGTGTGTGGTGTGTGTGTGTGTATGCGGCGTCCTGCGCTGCCCTTGTCTTCAAGAGAGTCTAGCTGCAGACATCCACCCACACGCTCCAGACATCCACCCACACGCACTTCTGCTGCAGACAGAAACATCCACACGCCGGAAATCGGATAATAAAAAATAGAAATCGGAAAATAAAATAAAAATCGGGCGTTACGTAATGTGTTTACATAAATGAACGGGCGTTAAGTAATGTGTTTACATAAATGAACGAAATAAGTTATAAAATCGGATAAACGCTTCCGGTTTTGGACGGAAGACCTGACACTCGCTGTTGACTTTAAACTGGAGATTATGGCTCTTCTCTATCTGTAAATACACACACCTTATTCAGAATTCCCTCTGTGTTATACTGCAATCATCTCAATTTAATATTTGATAGGACACAAACTGATACTCGTATTGTAAAGCTGAAGAGCATCAGAGATTGAGGCTAATAATTATTTTAAATACTATGTATGAGTGGACAGGAATAGTGAGAACAATTCCCCTTTAGCGTCACCTTTTCTGACATATTTATATTAGGTCTAGCTATGTTACATTCTGTTGTCTTAATATCATAAGGTTCGACTGCATTCCAACATAATTTATCATATGTTATTAGCACTTTTGCATTCCTAAATTCTTACTCTGAACCATCATTCATTTAATATCTGGCTCTAATTGTCTATAATATTGTCTTACCTTGTGCTGCTGGACCACCTTATTTGCCCATATTTAAATACGACAAACTCAAGTCTGTGTTTTAACTTAGCTCTGTGTGTTACCAAAGTGAATAAGTAAAGTCATACAAAAAATCTATACATTGTAAACGTTATAACACTTTATTAAGAACACTCAACAGATAACTGAACTCAGAACCTCAACACACACACACACACCCACACCAACACCCCCACACACCCACACCCCCACACACCCACACACACACTGTTACGGCTCCAGGACGTTAGCTTGCTACGTCTAGGGGGGGGAGTAGGGGAACCATAACACATGTTACTGTTAGGCTGACTGGGAGAACAACAAAACAGGGCACAACAGCAAACTGGGTACATAAGTGTGTTTCTTTAGCTAGCGATCCGCCAAGGGGAATAGGGAACTATAAGCGGAGCCAAATCAAAGAAAACAAGATAAAGTGACAACTAACTAGTGCACACATACAACCTAGCTAATACATACAGAGGCTGGCCCCGCTTCTAACCTGATGTGATAACAGAGTAAATCTACGTGATGGTAGTGTAAACCCAAGGGTATCTTACCTATTCACCTAAACCCCTATGGCATCTTACAAACAAAAGGCAACAGCACGACACAGCCAACACACAGGCAGACAATGGCTTCCCCCATGGAGACAAACAGGTGCAAGTTATCAAGGCCTGATGACACTGATTGGCCAACAGACAGCTCCCAGATTGGACAGGGGGTTGGACGATGGTGGAGGAACAGCCAATGGTGTGAGACCTACAGAGAACGAGAGCGGAGACACAGGAAAACAACCACACACGTAACGCACACACACACACACACACACAGCAATGTCACTGGCTGTCCACCCAGCGACCCAGAAACATGGCGTTGACCCGAAGATCCTCCTCAGCTGCCATGTTAAGGAAGACCTCCATGTCTTCCTGAAAATCAAATGTGAAGAGCAGGGGATACTTTTCTTCTTCATCAGTTGAAGAACGTATCCTTTCCAGGAGCTCCTGCTGTTCTTTTGCGTCCATATTCGGAAATGCGGGCTCGACCACCTTCCCCCTTAGCAAACCTGCATTCTGACGCAGCCAGGAAACTCCAGCCACAATGTTGTCAAGTGGCCCGTTTAATGGAAAATGAAATGCCACCAAGTGGGAATCATTTTATACTCAATTATATTATTTTTGCAACCAGTTAGTTACTTAAACTAAGACTTGGAACTGTAAGGTTCTACACCCCGGACTGCAGACAAGCCCATCCAGATAATAACACATCAAATTAGACAACAACGGCACTGTGGTGGGAAACATAACTGGAGGGGGTAAGTCTGTCTACAGAGAGGAGGACCTGAAACTGTTGAACACTGAGTGAGTTGAACACCAGAATAATTTTGTCCTCTTTAAATACTTAAAATAATGAAAGACCATCACACCTAGGAGGATGGCACATTCTTTACAAAAGATTATTGTCATGACTGAATGGTGGAAGATTCAGGGAAATTATCATTGATCTTTGTGTCTAAGATCAATGCAGGCAAAAGATAGAGGAAAAAAAGTCAGTGACTTATAAAAGTAAGCAGACAAACATTCATAAATATTGTCTACAGACATTTACACATACATTCTTATATTATTTCTACACACATACATATATCACCTTTAAATGTAATGGAATGTTTTATGTGGGATTCCAGGTGGCACTGAAGCTTCGTGTTTACGGTTGGTTTAAAAGTTGGGCATAGGGGGCAGTGGAAAAGTGTGCAGCGTTTGACTTCTGGCTTTGAATCATCCCTAAAAATCGAGTGATGCATCTACAAAAGACAGATTTTTTTTTTTACAATTGATGTAATTGTAGAAAAAATTAGATCAAAGACGATCAATTCTCACAGCACAGCAAACTATTTAAAGGCCGGTAATTCAGTAGTGGTTGTAGTCTAGACGAAAAAGGCTGAAATAGAAAAACTTAACATTTATTAGGGGTGTGCAGCAATTATTGTCCCTTCAGAGCATCAACTTTAACTATTATTGGCATATAAGTAATGATGAGATATATTTCTACCTCATACTCATCTCATCTCATTTTCGTCCGCTTATCCGGGGTCGGGTCGCGGGGGGAGCAGCTCAAGCAGGGGGCCCCAGACTTCCCTTTCCCGGGCCACATTAACCAACTCTGACGGGGGGATCCCGAGGCGTTCCCAGGCCAGTGTTGAGATATAATCTCTCCACCTAGTCCTGGGTCTTCCCCGAGGCCTCCTCCCCACTGGACGTGCCTGAAACACCTCCCAAGGAAGGCCCCCAGTTGGCATCCTTACCAGATGCCCGAACCACCTCAGCTGACTCCTTTCTAAGTAAAGGAGCAGCGTCTCTAATCCGAGTTCCTCACGGATGGCTGAGCTTCTCACCCTAAAACTGGAGCTACCTCATACTGTACTTTACATCTGTTTCTCTCTGTCATTATATGTTTTATGAACTGTCTGAGCCCCATTACCCTATTGACTGGGGGACATTGAACATTTAGAATCTGAGACAGGATAGTAGGCTATTACATAACAGTAATTCATTAACTTTTATCTGTTTTATTACATTTTTCATCTCTTTTACCCCTTTTAACTGAACTCAGTGCTATGATCTCTTAGCTATAAACAGATTGTATGAACTAGACAGGCAGATCGAATATTGAACGATCGATTTTGTCTATTATATGATATCACACTTCTCAGCCACCGCTGCGGAGATGAAAGCTGATAGGTGCAACTCTAGTTAAAGCGAAACGAGCTGCGTCAATTCAATTCGTGGTAATTATTTTATTACAACTTAACTCTGTTTTGGACTACAGATGACTGTCAAAAGGCCAAATCTTAAAATCGTTTATGCTCCCAACACATCTACAAATCTCTAAAATCGTTTAATAAGACCGACTATAGGCTACACAACGTTTACAAAAAACATTTGCCTATCTTGCAAAAATGACACCTAGCTAGCGTTTGCCACCGTCAGTGTGGAATAAAACAACAAATGCTTCATATTGGTGTAACGTTCTGTTATTTGTTTGATGAAAAAATCTAAACTTAATGAAACTAATAGATCGGTAAAAAAATGCAAGCCTCGTGCATTTATAATTGTATCGCTGTGTTTTGAATAGTCACCTACCATAACCTCCAAGTGCAGCTGAGCCGAACGTCACATCTTCGTGGCGTGCAGTGAGTCCCGTTGTTACACCGAATTCTGCGACCCACCGAAAAGTGTGACCCGAGGTGGCGCTGTTGAATAATGTGCAACTCGCGCTCCAGACATCCACCAGCACGCAATTTCCGGCGTGTGGGTGGATGTTTCTGTCTGCAGCGGAAGTGCGTGTGGGTGGATGTCTGGAGCGTGTGGGTGGATGTCTGCAGCCAGACCCCTCTCCTTGTCTTGAGAAGTCTGCATCAGCGCGCCCATGTGTGCAGTGTGTGTGTGCATGTGCGTGTGTATTCGTGCACGTGTGTGGATTGTGTGTGTGTATGCTGTGTTTATGTATGTGTGTGCGGTGTATGTGTGCTAACCCTATTATTATCACTAAATCTAACAAAAACTATATTTAACATTATGATTGCAATTAATACAATCAATGATATGATTATACTGTATTGTAATTCTATTCAGGATGATATGATTTAGACTCACTGAAGCGCAGGGAGATGAGGAGAATACTCAGCAGTCCGATGCTCACAATGACAGTGATGTGAAACCATAGAGCTGTTCAGGAGTAGGACGCACGCACGCACGCACGCACGCACGCACGCACGCACGCACGCACGCACGCACGCACGCACGCACGCACACACACACACACACACACACACACACACACACACACACACACACACACACACACACACACACACACACACACAAACTTTCACTTTGGCTAAAAAGGTTTTCTAAAAATAAATCATAAATGCATTTGGAGGAAATCATACTTTTTTGGATCATTGGTTTGGACTGGATTATTTCTTTTAAATTCTCTATGCAGGGGCACCTACCAAATCTTCTCTTCCTGGTCTCCTCCCGGTCCAAAGACGTGTCCTCAGGTTCCCCAGAGAGTCCAGGGTCCGGTTCAGAGATGGTGACCATTGTTACTCTCTGACGGCTTCCATGGCGTCTGGACTTAGCCTTCTTCTTTGCTCTACCAGCTGGAAAAACAACGTCCCTTGTTTTCATTCTGACCAATTATCAGCTTGCACTCTGATACCATCAGTGAAAGGAATTATTTTTCTTCTACTGCACACAGACTCACGAACGCACTCATGCACACGCAAAGGGACACAGAGTAATTTACACACTGATATATTCATACTGCGTGGCTGTCATTCACAGTCCAGACACCCTACGGTCTGCAGAATCCCTCCCCGTCTTGAAGAAATACCTGAAGACATCTACTGAGAACACCTCAGTAAGTGATGACTGGTACTGTGGCTCTCGTGTTTAGAACACACTTAAGCAGAGCAAGTACTGATCTCTAGCATACATATTATTATTCCCTCATTATTGTCATAAACGCAAACATAGGTATACAGTAATGCACACAGAATTACATACGTACACACAGTAATGGAAGGGCCTGCATGTGGCCTGCGTGTCACCAGGGTCTTTCACATCGGCCCACGCAGAAAACACAAGGACATGTATTGTGGGATGATTTAAGATATGTTCATATTAATGACAAATTTTATAGAATTATGTTCAATTCAAAAGTACACCTGATATAACTTCAGTTAAATGAGAAGCCATTATTAAAACACATAATTCTTGATTCAATTAACCATTGTCACTCTAATGTCACGTGGCACTACCATTAATAATAAGTCATGAGAAAACTAAACTTGTGTTCTGCTCCCTAAAGTTTCTCTGCAATCTGTTCTACGTATATAACGAACATATATCATGAATCACACACCTACTTGAGATGCCTATCAATAGTCTGTTACTCATGGGCATAATCACAAGTCAAGTGAGGTTAATGTGAGCTTTTTGTCTCAAACGCACAGATCTTTATTGAGAATAAATATATGCGGTCATTGGTTCATCAGGTCGGACCCTTTGGCTAAAAAACTTTCTAAAAGTACATTTTATATGCATGCAGTTGAACACACTTTTTTTTTACTGAATTATTTATTTTAAATCTTCTCAAAAGGGCACCTCCCAAATCTACTCTTCCTGGTCTCCTCCCGGTCCAAAGACGTGTCCTCAGGTTCCTCAGAGAGTCCAGGGTCCGGTTCAGAGATGGTAGCCATGGTTCCTCCCTGACAGCTTCAAATGCGTCTGCTCTCAGGAATCGGCTCTGCTATATCAGCTGGAAAAAACATGTCACTTGTTTTAATTCTGACCAATCATCAGCCTGCAATCTGATATCATCAGTGTCAGGAAGTAACAATTTTTTTCTTCTACTTTTATCAGATGTCTTCATTTGACTCACGGACAAATGCAAACACAAACACACACAAACCCACACGATTTTTTTTTAATTGAATATAAAGATAAAAGATATAGCAGACAGCTTTTCAACTTTTCTATCACAACTTTGTGATTGAGTGAGTGAGTGTGAGAGAGAGAGACATTGGCCCTCATTTATCAAACGAGCGTACGACAGAAAACGTGGGTAAAATGGACGTACGCTCATTTCAACGTTGAGCTTGGCATTTATCAATTTGAACGTGAGCGCAGGCTGCGATGAAATCTCACGTCAGGTCTGAGCTCGTGTACGCAAGTTTTTTTGACGCAACATACGGGTATTTCAATGATGAATAGTGCAGCACAAGTAGCCCATGTTCAACATCTGTATTAATTACTAATAAATTGGAATTAGCCCAGCCGTTCAAACAATTACAATCAAGTCAGGCCTAATTAAAAACAGTATTGCTATGAAAATAATTAGAATGTGACAGGTGAAATGTTTATTCAGCTGTCTATATTAACAGGAGCTTTGCCAAATAGGTGATCGTGTCTCAGCGATGGCATATCTGGCTCTGTTAAGGACCTCAACGCACAGACGAGAGATTTTTTCGAGACCGCGCCGATTTTTTTAAGGAGGGCGATATGGCTCTTGAGTCGTTTTCGTCTCCCAAGGCATCTCCTGATGGAGCTATGCAATGCTTTGGAGCCACAGTTAAGGCGAGAAACTAGGCGATCAAACGCAATACCTGTGCAGGTTTGCTCTACCTTGGGATTGTTGGCCACCGGGATCTTGCAGCGGGAGATCGGGGACAGGTCTGCTATTTCCCAGCCAAGTATTAGCCGAACCATGCCAGCAGTTTTGGCAGCTATAATGTCCCTCTCCGAACGTTATATTAAATTCCCATATAATAACGATCAGCAAACTGGAATCAAACAGGATTTTTATGCTATTGCTAGGTTTCCAAATGTGATTGGTGCGGTTGATTGTACTCATGTGCGTATGAACCATCTATTAATGATTACGCGTACATCAACCGCAAAAGCTACCATTCAGTTAATGTTCCGATTATTTGCGATGCCAGAATGTCAATCCTGAACATGGTAGCCCGATGGCCTGGGGGCACGCACGATTCTTTTATTTTCCAAAATAGCAACGTTGGGCATCGTCTACATCAGGGCGCACTACATGGTCAGAGTCATCTCGTGAGTTACGCTGCAGTCGCACTGCACCGGCCTCCTCCCGTTTCTTGCTTGGCCGGCTTCACAGCCGCAACACGTTTTTTGGTGCTGAGCTTCATGTCGGACCATTTTTTCTTCATCTTATTCGGAATTAAATAACTTTAACGGAATGCAAACAATAGCATATATGTGAAATGTTTTAAGCTGGATAACAGAAGTTGTACATTTAATTTATTATTTAATTAATTTAATTAACAAACCTCTTCCGTAGCCCGACGAACATTGGAAACACTATTCACTGCAACAGTTATTTCCTTCCATATAGCATTCTTTTGCTGGCCTTTAATGCCAGCTTTTAGGCTACCAAATAAAACCAGACGGTTCGCATCCACCAGTGACCCGAGCGTCTCCATTTGGGTCTCGGAAAAATTCCTCTATTTTACCGTTGGACGTTTCTCCATGTCGTAAAAGTTAGGGGCGAGACTTCTGAAGACGTGCTTTATATGGGCGTGTTACGTTAATTACGATCGATCTCAGCCGCCGTATTTATCAACACCAAGATCCTTCGTACGCTGGGATTGGTGTGATACGAAGGTTTCGTAAATCTCACATGGGTCCTATCGTAAGATGAATCATGCGTTCAGATTTGCGCTCATTTCTACGTTTGTTTGATAAATGAGGGCCATTGTGTGTATGGTCTAAAAGCAGTACGGGTTGTTCCAGTACTTGATGTTAACTCATTTCTGTGAAGCCTATATCTTCTGCTCACAGGGAATTAACATCCACGCAAACCACGTTTATGTGGAACTTCAATCATTCACTCCTGTGTGTTTGTGTGTGTGTGTGTGTGTGTGTGTGTGTGTGTGTGTGTGTGTGTGTGTGCATGTGTGCGTGTGGGTAACACTTTAAAACAAGATACGCAAAAAATTGGGTAGTTACTGAGGAACGAATAAGTAAAGAATGATTCATAACTCCTCAGTAGTTACTGAATAACTGTCCCTTAGGGCCCCAGTTAGGGCCCCAGTTGTTCATCATTCGTTACTCAGTAACGAATACAGTATCCCCTAGTCTGTTTACCAGTAACTCCTCAGTAGTTACTGAGTAACCGCCACTTAGGGCGCCGTTAGGGCCCCAGTTAGGGCCCTGGTCGTTCATCATTTGTTACTCAGTAACTACCCACGTTTTTGCGTACCTTATTGTAAAGTCTTACCAAAGCATTTCTATGTTTGTGACACTGTTAGGATGTATATCATGACTTCATCATTAGTCTGAGTAACAGCTGTGTTGTGGTGACGCCCAGAGCAGCAGGAGAGAGCAGACTCCCCTGGACCCAGCTGTGTCTCCATGAAGGGTGACTGGTCTATGGGACTTCCTGAACAGTTTAAAGATGGAAAGTCGATTGAGAAGAAGTGAGGATTTAAACATTGCTCAGAGGTGGTGTGATTGAGAGGAGGGATGTGGCTGTTTTAGTGATGTGGTTGACATGGTGTGAATGATTGCAACTGTTGGTTCTTTTGAATTCAAACAACATGAACTTTTTTTGAAATGTAAGCTGACAAATTTTTACTCGTAAAAGTGACTTTTGTGCTTTGACAAGTAAAAGGTTAATGTAGTTATCCGAGGGAAAAGGCCTCATAAAAAAGTTAATGTTGACACACACACGCACACAAACACACACAAACAGACATCTTTGCTGTTGTGCAAGCTGTGATGGATACTTGCAGACTTGCAGTCTTATATGGTAATAGTAATGAAGAAACGTATTTACCTTGAGATCTTCATTTCCTCCTTTGCACCGTTGCGTCTCCAGATACGTAGAGCTACAGGACGCTAAACCCTTTGATAACCCCTTGTTATCTGTGGTCTGTGTGTGTGTGTGTGTGTGTGTGTGTGTGTGTGTGTGTGTGTGTGTGTGTGTGTGTGTGTGTGTGTGTGTGTGTGCGTAATCTTGTTTTTTTTTCCATGTCGTCAGAATAATTATTGAGTGTATTTCACAATATATTCTCAGCCATGGCAACATGTCTGTGTTTGGGGGGATGGCTCTGTGGGGGAAACTCCCCGGCCGTCCGAGCAGCCTTGAAACACCACATCCCCATCAGGTCAAACAGTTTAGAACGCCCTGGACCAGAGATCTGATGGGCTTCGCAGGCCGCTTCTTAAAGGACGCCCCCTGACCCTAGCCCCCCAAAGGGCAGGGAAACCCCCCCTAATGTCAGGGAACCTGGAGAAGGAACCCAGAAGAGGGATCCCCAGGGATGGTAAGAGTGCAATAGGAGACGTAATAATGTGCAGGCGTAATGGTAGCATAACAAGTGCTATCTGAGAGATAGCCTTTATTAATGGCTATCTCTTGTCTTTATAGTCCAACACTTAAAAGCCGTTGCTTTAGTTATTTCATGATATTGTTTTATTTGTACTTAAAGGATTCATTAAGTACAGAGAGAAAGAGAGACAGAGTGATAGAGAGAGAGGGAGAGAAAGAGAGAGTGAGAGTGAGAGTGAGAGTGAGAGAGAGAGAGAGTGAGAGTGAGAGAGAGAGAGACAGGTGTTCATTCTTGAGTGAGAATGAACACCTGGACCTGGACTTGTTCCTCCGATTCCTCCTGGGCCTGACTGAAGTCCAGTTCTCTGTGGTTTCCCCGATAAGGAGACAAAAAATGTACGAACCCGACGATCTGAGTCATTCGGGACCGCGTTTCTCTCTCACAGCGCAGAAGAGAAGAGAGGAGAGGTAGAGAAAGAGAGAGGGGAGATGAGGAGAAGAGATGGGAGAGAGGGGAGAAGGGGAGGGAGAGCGACAGACAGAGAGAGAGAGAGAGAGAGAGAGAGAGAGAGAGAGAGAGAGAGGGTTTAAATCGGTTTAAATATCAGAACCATACTGTGGATTAATTGTTCGAGTTTGAGATCGTACACAAACACAGTTTCACATCAAAAGGAAAGAAAACGAAACCAAGCACTGCTTCGGGACCACTATAGTTCTAGTTCTAGTTCTATATATAGTTCTGACCGAGACGCTCTGAAGGGTCCTTCCTGCAGACCCCCCGGAGAGGAGCCCCAGCAGCAGCAGCAGTTCCCCCCCCCCCCCCCCCCCCCCCATGCTGAGTGTGGAGGGGGGGCGTCTGGTCTCCTGAAGGTCTGAACCGGGACTCGAGGGGAGGGAGGAGGCGGACCCGCTCGACCAATGGGAATTCAGAAAGGCGGTGGCGTCATTAGTTACCAGGTGGACCTCAACAGTCGAAGTGGAAATAAGTGAAGCAACCGAACGGACAGAAGAGCACCTTGAGGCTTGGTAGACCTCTGTGTTAACAGATTAAACACACACACACACACACACACACACACACACAAACACAGATTAATTTGACTTTTGTAGGAAAGTCAGCACTAAATCATCTAGGACCACCACTCGACTCAGAGACGAGGTGACGGCTGTCGGGTCCCACTGACCGTCCCAACCCTCAGCCTAACCTTAACCCCTCCCCTCTCCCAACCATAACCTCTGACCTCTCCACACACCTAACCCTAACCCACAGACTCCCCTCACTACCATCCTACACTTCGTCACCACCTTCTCCCGTAGAACCCTCTCCCTACACCACAGCATCAACTCTCACTTCACAACCGTACAAGAACATGCAACAACACAAAATCATTTCTGCGTACAGGAAAAACAAAAACCTCAAAGATCTCCTGGTCACCTCCACCTTCTCCCGCAAAGCCACACAACCACCACCGTCTACCACACACTTCAAACCACACAACTCCATCACCAACCCACATAGCCACACCACTCTACCCATCCTTCACCCCCAAGCATTGATTCCCCCAACACAGTCTACATCATCACATGCACACACCGCCATCAACAATCCATTGGAGAAACGAAACATCTCATGATCATCTGACTGAAACATCAACTCCTCGACATCAAACACCAGCACCCACAAACCACTCTGGATCAACATTTCACACAACAACCCGTCACCCACCTCAACATCGCTGGATTAGAATCAGACCCTAGATTGACCACCCAACAACGCAAACACATAGAATACCAAAGGATGACCCGGTTACATACACTCACACCCACAGGCCTGAAGGAAAAATCCTGAACCATAACACACATTCACCACAACCAGCATACACCCTTCACCTATTACACATCTACTACACCCACTCTATACGTCCATCTTACACTTTACATACATTCATCATTCACCATCCATTACACTTTTATCACTTACTATCCACATCACATTCACCCTACACCTATTACACATTCATCATACTCCCATTACACATTCATTATTCATAACACACCTATTACACATTCATCATACTCCCACTACACATTCATTATTCATAATACACCTATGACACATTCATTACGCCTGCATTACACCCACCACGCACATTATTCACTCTGACCTCTGACCTCCCCCCTGGAGCCCCATGCGACCCGGCCAGAGGACTGGCTCTGACCTCTGACCTCCCACCTGGAGCCCCATGTGACCCGGCCAGAGGACGGGCTCCTGATCAACTCTCATCATCACATCACTCATGATCACCGAGCGTCGTGTCCAGGAATGTTTTAATAAAGCGCTGAGAGCAGAACGCTGGGACTCCTGTGAGCTCATTACACCCAACATACACAACGCCTTTAGCTTCATGTTAGCTTTAGTGATAGCCACCTCGGAATAGAGCGCCATCTAGAACGACCTCACACTCTAGCCTCAAGGTCAAGGAGACCAACTGGAAATACAAGCCGGTATTAATTATAATTGTTAAACTGGGATTCTGAAAATATAATTTCAGTTCTGATGAACACTATAACAATATTACTATCACTGATGAATACTGTTAAAATATTACTATCACTGATGAATACTGTTATAATATTACTATAACTGATGAATATTATCACAATATTAGTTACCAGGATGGCCTTGCGGCGGTGGAAGGATTGGAGGCAGAGTGAACGATGTTAGTAAGGCCGTTGGCCTGAATTTATTCAGGCACAATAATGTCCATCAGGAGGCAAAAATGAAAAATGAATAAACAAAAACAATCAATAATTCAAAATAACTTTCAATTATCTAAACTTTCAATAATCTGAAACAACCGTCTTCCCCTCGGCATTAATTAAGCCCTTGGCTGATCTAAGGGCCAGGTGTTGTCACCCGCTCACCTCAGACTAGTGGTGGTTCGGTCGCGAACTGATTCGTTCGAACGAACGAATCGTTAGAACGAACAAACCGAACTGGTTCTTCTCTCTCGTTCGCCTCGTTCGTCTCGTTCGTCTCGTTCGTGATTCAGAATTGACTCCTCCCAGACCCACGACTCGCTGACAGTTCGTTCACTCACTCACTGTGTGAGTGGCGAAGACGAGAGACCGAGGCGACTCACGAGAGCCAGACAATCGTATGCAAGCCAGAAATAAACCGATTCCTTGGGGAAAAAAACGAAGGGGCTTAGTGAGCGTACGATAATACGATTAAATATCAGTGAAATGGTAAATGCATGTTGTCTTTGTATTTTCTGTGTCGTGCCAGATTAATAAAATATTTGAACGTCTCGTCAATCTGTCTTGTTCTTTCGTGGTTCGTTCTGCTGCACGCGACCTGGGACCCCCACCATGGTGGATCTTGATCGATTCTTGAGTGGGGGTGGCCATCTTCACAATAGTGTTGTTACTGTTAACCCAAGAAAAATCAAATATGCCCAGAATAAACACAACTCTACACAAATTACTTTTAAACTCCATCATTGCTAAATCAAGTCTATTATCTTGCTGATTTGTTAAGCTTCCGATAATCAACTACCCCCCCCACCCACCCCTCTGGGTTTGATTTGTCAAACTTCACCTTGAATGTTGGGAAGGGGGCATTTTGATCCTTGGCCTATTAATTTAAGGACATGTCATTATGCATACATTAAATAAAGCTGTTGAATAACTCAAAGGCCATTGAATAAAGATGCTAACATATTTAACCATACACAATGTTGTATTTGCTAGTTTCACACATTTTTTTTAACATCCATCACCCCCCCACCCCCAACAGTTGGTGGGTCTCAGTTGAACTATAACTTAAACTCTGAACTTTAACTTCCTCTTGTCTCGAGTCTCTTGATCTTCATCTGCGTTATTATTATAACAAAAGATAAGAGGTCAACCATGTCGGGACGAAAGAAGAGCATCGTGTGGACTCATTTTAACACAACCGAGGGTTCAGTGTTAGCTACCTGCAATATTTGCAAGAACAAAATCTCGTTTAAAGGAGGGTCCACAGCCAATTTGCACTGTCACATCAAGACCAGGCACCCTGGGGCCCGGCTTTGCGAGGTGAGGAGAGAGGAGGAAGAGGAGGAAGAGGAGGCCGAGGCACCGTCTGCGGCACCGTCTGCGGGATCATCGCAAACCACAGACTCCAGGGGCAGAGGCCAGGCTACGCAATCCAGGCTGACCCAGTACATGTCGCGGCCGATAACACCGCAACGGCAGAAAAACCTGGATGAACAGCTGGCGAAAATGGTGGTCTGGGACCTACAGCCATTTTCATTTGTGGAGGACCGGGGCTTCAAGGCATTTACAAAGGCCCTTAATCCCTTTTACACCCTACCAGGTAGGAAGACCGTCTCCAAGGTCCTGGTTCCTCGGTTTTATGCCACCTGCCATGCCGGAGTCAAGGAGAGAGTGGGACACGCTGCAGCTGTGTGTCTGACAACAAACTGTTGGACATCCAGGACGACCCAGAGCTATATGTCCGTGACATGCCATTTCGTGGAGAATTATGAAATGGTCAGCTGTCTCCTGGATTGTTTTCAATTCAGTGAGCGACACACAGCGGACAATTTGTCCGGACATCTTTTGAGGATCACGCGGGAGTGGGAGATCCAGGACAAGGTGGTCGCCTGCGTTTCAGATGGAGCGTCGAATATAACCTTGGCGATTCAGAAATGCCGATGGAAGCACCTGCATTGTTTTGCCCATACATTGAATCTGATAGTTAGGGGGGGGTTGAAAAAGCTGTCAGAAACAGTGGATATGGTCAAACAAATTGCGGACCACTTCTGTAACGAGTTCAACGAGCGCTGGACACAGGCTTGGCTTCTTCCACCAGGAAGTTCTTTTATTGTCTTTCAAAAACGTGCAACCAAAGACAATTGGCCAAAATGTAAATTATATTCTGCTCAACGCGATCTCCGTTGGCGATCGGCTCCTTTCTGCTGCCAATCCTTCCTGGATTCCCCCCCCACTACAAGACAAAAGCAGGCACATAAGTACAAACACTCCCTGATTGGCCTGAGTGCCGACACCTGCCCGCACTCAGGTCTAATCCCCCCAGCCAAGACGTCGCACGTCCCCCCACACTTCCATCGCTCCTTGTCGGCGGAGAAGCTAAGGGCCACTCTGCTTCAAATGGGTCAGCCAGACCTGAAGGTTCTGCAGGATTGCCCCACCCGGTGGAACTCAACCTACTTCATGTTGAAGCGTTTTGTGAGACTGAGGGAGGCCATCATCACCACCCTGGCTTTGGTGAATCCAGCAGTGACCACCTTGACCTATGATGAGTGGGCGGCCATTGAAGAGGCATGCGAGGCGCTTCAGCCATATGAAGAGGTGACAGTGGAGATCAGTGGAGAAGGGTATGTATTTTATCTATTTATTTAATTTATGTAATTAAATTCATTGGGGAATAATAAATGACATGACATATATGACACATGGTAATGGCAATACATAGATAAAAGGTCAATAGATAAAAATATGGTCAATAAATAGATATACATACATAGTATTTAAATAAATACATAAATACATGGATAATAAATAGAGAAACCAATTCATAAATATTTTATTCAAAACACATTTAAAAAAGGTTCCACATAACAAAGATGACCCACTGTAACTGTGTCCTTTCCGTGTCCTATCTGTAGCTACGTGACTGCCTCCAAAATCATTCTTTTGGCACGGGGTCTGCAGAGGGTCAATGCAAACCACCTGAGGTCCGGATGCTTCAAGCAGCCTGTGGTGGTGTCCCTTTTAACCTCACTCAACGCTGAGATGGCAAAGCGTTTCCACAGGATCGAGTACAACGCCTTGCTGTCTGATTCAAGAAGAAGACCTTCTCTGATGACCAGGCAGCCACCGAGGCCATCCAAAGGCTCACAACTGCTGCAGCACAGGCGACTGTCTCCAATCCATCCCAGCAGGAAGCTCTGGTGGAAGAAGGAGCTGCGGGGGGACAACCCACAGAAGAGAGCATGGTCTGGGGTGACCTCGTCGAGCAGGTCTCAGGGCTCGTTAGTCACCTTAGTGCAGGTGCGGAAGCGTCCCTCGAGATCCGGTCCTTCCTGTAAGAGGCACTGATCCCTAGGTCCTCCAACCCTCTGACCTGGTGGAAAAGTAGATCGGTGATCTATCCACGGCTCACTCAGCTGATGCTGGAGAGATTGTCTGTAGTCGCCACGTCAGTGCCATCTGAATGCGTGTTCAGCAAGATGGGGCTGATCATTTCAGACAGGCGCAGCCGTCTGTCTCCCTCCAAGGCGCAACAAGTCATGTTCCTGAATGCGAACCTGAAGTGAACATTCAGGCTTCTTCAGTTCCCAGAGGTTCTTGGGTTTTGTTTCTGCCATCACTGTTGGTCAAAGGACAAAAATGTTTGTTAAATGGCAATGTTCGGTTTTGTTCCCTACCCCTGAGGATGGACACTGGGTTACAGCGCCCCTCACAACCCCCCCACCACACCCCTTTCAAGTGTATATTGTATATAGTTCACTGCAAACCTATGGTGGCATCATGCCTTCAGTGTGCATATTGTAAATAGTTCTCTGCAAACCTATGGTGGCATCATGCCTTCAGTGTGCATATTGTATATAGTTCACTGCAAACCTATGGTGGCATCATGCCTTCAGTGTGCATATTGTATATAGTTCACTGCAAACCTATGGTGGCATCATGCCTTCAGTGTGCATATTGTATATAGTTCTCTGCAAACCTATGGTGGCATCATGCCTTCAGTGTGTATATTGTATATAGTTCTCTGCAAACCTATTTTGGCATCATGCCTTCAGTGTGTATTGAACAACCGCACATAAAAAGGTTGCACATATTATATTGATATTTTATCGTATTTGTCTAAGTGCATACTTGACTCTTGTGTATAATTCCCAATTATTATTGATGTATTTGCACTTTTAATCTTGCTGAATTCTACAAGGCAAATAAATTAAGTTACAACTTAGTTCCCCTGCTCCATTCGTCTTTGTAAGGAAATGTTCTATTTTGTCTTTATTATTTTGTCAGAATGCACCAGAATGCTTAGTTTTATGTGAAAATCACAATAAAATCTACTGGGAAGGATGCCCCCAGAACCCCCTACAGGGGTTTGGTTTACAAACTTTTAGCCCCCCCTAAAATAAAATTCACCAACCGCCACTGTGTGTGTGTGAATAATTTTATTATTTATATATTTTGATATTATTAAAACGTTTTTTTTTAATCAAATCTATTAGATCTCAGAATGATTTCATAGTCAAAAATATGTTAAAGTTTGTGTTCCACAGTTGACACAGTAGCTCATTCAGTGTTGAGGGATAGGCCTATTGTAGCCTACGGTTAAAAAGGAAAACTCAAATGTGTTATATTGGCTTTGATAATATTAATAATAATACACATACTATTACGTTCTTAATAGGGTAACTAACTTGTAACAGTATCGAATTACATTTTCAAAGTAACCTTCCCATACTGTAGCTGAATAAATGGCACACACTGTTGCATGCACTGCACCAGGAGTAGGTTATAGTTATAACTAGGCTTTACTTAGTTAGCTTCAACGATACATGAAGTAAACATACTTGGAACGTCCATGTAGGCCTACGCAGCAGCACTATGCGCAGATGCCGCATAATATGCGGCACGGCATATCATTATTAACTAACGCATTATCTCTGAGGTAAAGTAAAGCCTCAGGTGGTTCGTTACATTTTCTTGTCGAGTAGCCTGGTGTTTACATTTTAGGGTTAGGGTTACACATTGTTCGTTTATCTCGGGTATTTTTTTAATATATACAATTAAGGATATTGACTCACCTTTCAGGATAAAGTCAGCAGCTGATGACCGACTTAAGTTCCACGATCCTTTGAGAGTCTGAGTCTGACAGACTCAGATTCGATTCACCATTCGATTCACCGGAAACTCGACTGAACCTGTTCAGTCGAGTTTCCGGTAGCACTGAGTCTGACTGACTCAGCTGAGAACCATGCAATGGGTGCATTCCATGATGCGATTCACCGCTACCGGAAACGGAAACTGGACTGACCGAACAAACAAACAAACGAACGATTCGCGAACGACTCATCTTGGCGAACTGACTGACGCGAACTGGTTCACGTAAACGAATCATTGAATCCACCATTAGTGTCGAACAGCTCGCGAGAGATGTACTCCTCCGGCACCTGATAGGTGATCTTTGGGCCGAGAGTAGGGTGAAACTCATGGCTGCGGCTGCCCACTGTGAACCTTGCACGTGTAGGGGTTGCATACTCTCTCGTTGCGTTGTGTGATTGAGACCACGATGGAACCATTGGCAGCCAGCCGTTTATTCTGGTGGAATATTTGACAAAGAAAATGTCAAATATTTTTTAATACAAATGCAGCACAGAACTTTCTATTGCTGTTCAGAGGACCCTCTAGTGGCGCTTGAACACTAGTCCTCTAGTAGCATTTGAGCGCAATTGGCGCTTGAACACGTCAGCATCCATCGGGAGAATCAAGTGAAAACACAAGGACATAAACCGTGAAAATGAAACATAAATAAGAAAATTATGCAAACGATTATGAGAACATTGAAAAAAAAAAAGGGTCCCTTTTGTATTACAAAGGCATTCTTACAACATATGCTCACACACTGTTTAAAAAAAATAATTATCAATATACATGGCTTTGGGGGTAGGGGGGCCGGGTCAGGCCACGGTGTCCCTCTTCAGGATCCTCCAGCGGTCCTTCAGCATGACGCCCGTGCGGCCGTTGTAGTCGTGGTCCAGCAGCATGCGCTTCCAGTTGCCCTCGCCGTGCTTCCTCACGGCCTTGGTCAGAACCTCGTCCAAGAAGGGTGTCCACTTCTGAAAACAAAATACCATCAGCACATAAAAGCAGAAGCTTTCAGCAGACCCTCGTCCATGAAGGGCGTCCACTTCTGAAAACAAATTAGACACAATCGTCACATGCATCGTCTGGTCGATTAGCAGAAGCTTTCATCAGGAGTCTCCAAAAAGAAGTCTCAGTCCTCGGCACACTTCTTTAAATCAGCCTATTCTATATTCTGTATTCTATTCCTCGTGCAATAATACTCTTTGGGGTGAAGCATCTCCACACAGAACCTTATTGCCAAACAGGGTCCTCAACACGGATCAGAATCCCACTTGAGGCTCACCTTCCGGCCCTTCTTGGGCGGCGGGGCGGTGGCGGACTGGGCGGACAGCCGGGGGCTCTCTGCAGAGACGGTGGGAGGGGAGAGTGAGGGGAGCTCAGCTAGCACCAATCAGCTTCAAATACTTAGAGCAGGGCTCTTCAACAGGGAGTCCGCGACCCCTAGGGGGTCCGCGGAGGTACTGCAGGGGGGTCGCGAAAGTTTTTGTTGATTCGACTTTTTTTTTATATTCCCCCGCAATTGTTTCCACAAATCGAAATGTCTTTAACTACACATTAACATGATCCAACACATTAGCCGCGTTTACATGGACACTTTTGATCCGATGGAGAGAGCTTTTCTCTGCCTGCTCCTTCAATTAAGAAGGATAGTTTAATATGAAACACAATTTATCTTCAGTTTGGGGGTCCTTGGCTGGGAAAACGTTGAAGACCCCTGGTTTAGTTTATTCGTTTAACAAAGAATTAGTCTCACCATTCAACATATTTAGATTTCGAAGTTGTAACATAGATTTGGAATTTCCTTGTGCTGGCTCCTTGAAGAAGAGGCCCTCTGTGGCCCAACGGTTGGCCAGAGAGGTAAAGGAGAGAGTGGGGATTTCTCCCAGAAAGAGCAAGAGGGCAGTCATTGCCCTGAGAAGACTAACCGTTTAATTCACAGCGTGGTCTTACCTTCACAATGACAAATTAACAACACAAATGAAAAGATTATCCATGGAATAGTCCCTTCCATTTCGGTGGAAAACTTTCCAATTCTTCTGTAAAATATTAGCAGTGATACATCCTTTTAGAAGTTCACGTGAATGTAAAAGCTCCAAGGTGGATAGGCAATCTTCATATATTGTATTTATTTTTTTTAGCTCAAAGCCAAAAAACAGCCAAGAAAGCGTAGGTCCAATCCCATAATATCCTCTGCAGCACTGGGACTTTAGCTACAAAACGATTTATATGGTTTGAGATTTTCTGGATGTGTCGAAACCCGTCAATATAGGGAGTGGTCTTGAATCCTACTTCCTTCTGAGGCACACTTGGTGAGTGGGGCTTCAGTTTGTAATGTAAACTAGATTTATTTTAACACACTTATATATATATATAAATGTTTCACCCTACTCTCGGCCCAAAAATGGCTCTACCACTACTTTAAAAAATTATTGATACATAGATAGAGTACACAAAAATTCAAGTAAAGGACGGTGTACATCAGTAATAACAGGTTTTGCAGTCATATAGATATTCAGAGCTCTGAGAGAAGATGGGAAACATGATGCATAAGGGCACTTTTCCATAGAGTGGTCAGGTCCCATTGGGATTTGATAAAGTGGTCTTTTTTATCTTTAGCAAACACTGGATTTAGGGCACATTACTCCTTGCAGAAATGTCTTGCAAATGTCTTTGTACCGGTCAATCCAGAGGTCCAGAGCTGCTCCTCCTCAGAGTCTGTCTCTTCAGGTGAGCAGACTCTCACCTGGCCGGACTTCTCTCTCCTCATGAAGGCTGGAGCCACAAAGGACAGGCCTGAAAACACACACACACACATAGTGCAAGAATATGATGATATTCTTGCACTATTGGTGGATCTTTCCGTTGCTCTATAGCCTTAGATGGCAATTAAAGTGGCACAGATACACTGATTGAAGATAAGCAAGCAACAAAGTACATCTTCCTCGGCTCTGTGACGAGGAAGATGATAAGAAGATAAGCCCTGCTTCTCCACTTGTTCTTCAGGTGCTCTATATATTGGTCAGGATATTCATCTTTTGATTTCCCTAAAATTGGCATTGGACATGATGATAATCTATTGCCGTACGGGGAAGGTTCGGGACTCAAAGAGAAATTGTTCTTCTTTTCAGTTTGTATTCAATTTTTTTCCTTTTTTTTTATGTTTGTTTACACAACCTTGTCCATTGGTAAGGTGCATGCCCCGTGGTCGTGAGTTTGAGTCCGAGACAAAAAACAATCTGTGTTTTCTTGGGAGTATTTTGTATTTGAAAGGTGGACAAAGTAGTGTTTTAGTCTCGTATCATCTGTCTTCCTGTGGTGGTTTAGCAGCGGATCCAGACGCGGGTCCTCTCAACATCGTAGCCAGAGAATCGCTTTTGTAGGGCTTGTGCGAAACGTCACCTTTGGGGGTTTGAAGGGGTAGTCTGGCGTGAAAGCGATGTCCAGGAAGAAGACTCCTCCCTCGTACACGGAGCCCGGGGGTCTCAGGATGGTGGAGCGCCACTCATAGATGTTGTCTCCCTTGGGCCCGGCGCTGCAATTTGGCGAATTGACACAAAGACCGCAAATGCTTTTGAACAAAGACCGCTGGACTTTTCCCTCTTCGCTCGCCGCTAACTAACCAGGGAATCCTGGTTAGTTTATTTTCCTCCGCTTAGCGCCACTCATAGATTATGTCTCCCTTGGGCCCGGCGCTGCAATTTGGCGGAGGGTCCAGTGTGATGTCTGCCAATTCCTTCTGAATCCTTTTGGCACTGGTGGACGGTAACTTTGAGGTCTTGTTCATGTTGGCTTTGCTTTCCCGTTTCTTGCAAGGAGTGCAGGAGCCCATTGAGCTGTTCTCGGCGATGCACTGGTAGGCGCTGCCCCGGTCGTATTGCGATGGTCGGCCGTGATCTTTGTTCTCTGGGTGACCAGAACACACAAACAATAAAGAACCCACACCCGTTAACCCCACTTAACCTAATAACACAACAAGTTATACAAACGAAACATGACAACAAATAGGCAGTTTTTCTTTTTGAACAAAACATTGAATTCGATACATTCAATGTCAAATAAAACAAGTAAATACATTTTTTTAATCTGAAGCCAGCATGTCCTACTTAAACGGTTTAATACTGCTGGCTTTTCTGCAGCAACGTCTTCCTTTCCAGCGGTTTGAGATTTGTGCTCCCATGCTTTTGGTTTAACAAAGGAACCCAATCGATGAAATTAATGAACAAAGACCGCAAGAGAAAAAGCGTGATTTTGGAGCTATTGACCCGACATCATGTGTGGGTGTAGTTTTCTATAGAAGTTTACATGTCCCTTAACTTAAAGAAAAGAAAAGAAAAAGGAAATGCTTTTGAACAAAGACCGCTGGGCTTTTCCCTCTTCGCTCGCGTTGAGCTGTTATCGGCGATGCACTGGTGGTCGCACCCGCGGTCGTATTGCGATGGTCGGCCATGATCTTTGTTCTCTGGATGACCAGATCACATTTGAAACACGTGCAAGG
This sequence comes from Gadus morhua, assembly GCF_902167405.1. Taxonomy (NCBI): domain Eukaryota; kingdom Metazoa; phylum Chordata; class Actinopteri; order Gadiformes; family Gadidae; genus Gadus; species Gadus morhua. Next base: position 64,343 of record NW_021963956.1, on the reverse strand, counting down.
GTCCCATTGAGCTGTTCTCGGCGATGCACTGGTATGCGCTGCCCCGGTCGTATTGCGATGGTCAGCCGTGATCTTCGTTCTCTGGGTGACCAGAACACACAAACAATAAAGAACCCAAACCCGTTAACCCCACTTAACCTAATAACACAACAAGTTATACAAAGACAATAAAACCCCTTTTCCCCAAACATTATGAATGTTTGGGAAAAAAATCCTACTTTCTTCTGAGGCACACTTGGTGAGTGGGGCTTCAGTTTGTAATGTAAACTAGATTTATTTTAACACATTTATATATATATATAAATGTTTCACCCTACTCTCGGCCCAGAAAGAGTACACAAAAATTCAAGTAAAGGACGGTGTACATCAGTAATAACAGGCCGGACTTCTCTCTCCTCATGAAGGCTGGAGCCACAAAGGACAGGCCTGAAAACACACACACACATAGTGCAAGAATATGATGATATTCTTGCACTATTGGTGGATCTTTCCGTTGCTCTATAGCCTTAGATGGCAATTAAAGTGGCACAGATACACTGATTGAAGATAAGCAAGCAACAAAGTACATCTTCCTCGGCTCTGTGACGAGGAAGATGATAAGAAGATAAGCCCTGCTTCTCCACTTGTCCTTCAGGTGCTCTATATATTGGTCAGGATATTCATCTTTTGATTTCCCTAAAATTGGCATTGGACATGATGATAATCTATTGCCGTACGGGGAAGGTTCGGGACTCAAAGAGAAATGGTTCTTCTTTTCAGTTTGTATTCAAGTTTTTTTTCCTTTTTTTTTATGTTTGTTTACACAACCTCGTCTATTGGTAGGGTGCATGCCCCGTGGTCGTGAGTTTGAGTCCGAGACAAAAAACAATCGGTGTTTTCTTGGGAGTATTCCATTCCTTGGGAGTATTCAAGAAGCCTTCTTGGCTTTAGGGGCAGCAGCCTTCTTGGCTTTAGGGGCAGCAGCCTTCGCCGCTGGCTTCACAGATCTCTGTGGATGATGCCATTCCTGTGGAGGTACTCCACTGCCATCAGCATCTGGTAGAAGTAGAGTTTAGCCACAGCCTCATCCAGGCCTTGTCCCGCCTTCACCCTGTTAAACAGCTCTCCCCCCTCCATCAGCTCCAGGACAATGTAATAAGTGTCCTCTGTCTGGTAGAAGTACTCTGTCCTCTGAAAGGTCAAATAAGTTAAAAGATCCATTTACTTATTTGAGTTGATAGAATTGCTCAAAATATAATAAGTTAATAGAATTGCTCAAAATATAACCGTTCATAAAGCCCTTTCAATAACCCAAAACAAATAAGGTTACAACGGGAATCCCGTGGAGAAATGAATAGCCATAAGTGTAATACTAATATTCATCCAATGATTGACAGATCCCCGTACCCGCCCTTGGTTAAAGACTAACTTTAATAAAATTCTGTCCGATTTATGAATTCGTATTGTTTCATTAAAAATATAAACATTTCGGACCAGTTATTTCCAGCGTTTCTTTTCCTCCTCTTACCCATTTAAAGTTTGAGAATAGGTCGGCCTTGGGGCCGAAGTTTTCCTGGTAGTACTGTTCTGGCTCATACGGTCGCTCCTCAAACGCATTCCTTCTTGGGGCCCTTTGACCCTCCACTGCTCCGCCTCGGCTCTCACTGGACATGGGCTCCCGTGTTGGGGGCTTTTTCACCATAGGAGGAGCAGGTTGCTCGTCGACTCCCGCGCGTCTCTCCTTCTGAGATTCCTTCTGGCCAGGCTTCTCCTGCTTTGCTTTCTTAACGTCTTCCTTCTTTTTCTTTGATTTCTCCGTGCTCTCTGCCATGCTGAGCAGGTCATTCGCTTTACCAGATAAAACTGCGAGTAATGAGCGCCTTCGGAGGGAACCAGCTACTAGATGGTTCGATTAGTCTTTCGCCCCTATGCCCAGGTCGGATGACCGATTTGCACGTCAGGACCGCTACGGGCCTCCACCAGAGTTTCCTCTGGCTTCGCCCTGCCCAGGCATAGTTCACCATCTTTCGGGTACTATCGCACACGCTCAAGCTCCACCTCCCCGTAAGAACTGTGCCAAATCCTTTTGGCACTGGTGGACAGTAACTTGGAGGTCTTGTTCATGCTGGCTTTGCTTTCCCGTTTCTTGCAAGGAGTGCAGGAGCCCATTGAGCTGTTCTCGGCGATGCACTGGTAGGCGCTGCCCCGGTCGTATTGCGATGGTCGGCCGTGATCTTTGTTCTCTGGGTGACCAGATCACATTTGAAACCCGTGCAAGGGTCCCATTGAGCTGTTCTCGGCGATGCACTGGTATGCGCTGCCCCGGTCGTATTGCGATGGTCGGCCATGATCTTTGTTCTCTTGGTGACCAGAACGCACAAACAATAAAGAACCCAAACCCGTTAACCCCACTCAACCTAATAACACAACAAGTTATACAAAGACAATAAAACCCCTTTTCCCCAAACATTATGAATGTTTGGGAAAAAAAATCCTACTTTCTGAGGCACACTTGGTGAGTGGGGCTTCAGTTTGTAATGTAAACTAGATTTATTTTAACACATTTATATATATATATATAAATGTTTCACCCTACTCTCGGCCCAAAAATGGCTCTACCACTACATTAAAAAAATATTGATATTGTCACAAACTGGCTCAGCATATGTGACAAGGAGGGGAGACAAGTCAGGTTGAAAGTGATAAATGAACAGGTTTTATTATAACTTAAACAATCATATTTACCAATAGCATGAGGTGTGGAGAGTAGTGGCATCAGTGGTGAATGTAGTGCATGGATGAGTGAGATGTGTGTGCTGCTGTTGAGTGTAAAAGGAAGCCATCAAAAAGAACCAAGAACCAACAACCTGTAGCAGCGTGGAGCCTAGGAGAGAGAGAGACAATGAGACCAGGCTGGCTTATATCACCTTGGGTAGAGGCCTAGCCAGGTGTGAGCAACTTGCCCTAACGACCCTCCCTTTCAGCCAACTCCTGCAGGAAGTAATCAGCTGCCGAAAGGGAGGGGTCGTTACACCCCCCTCCATAAGAACGAGGTTCCACCTCGTGTTATACATCAAACAAAGTGCGAATATGTCCCAAACTGTCATGGTTCATACGTTACCAATAATTGACAGTCAGTACCGCACTCCCTCCAGGCTGCATCCTCCAATCTACGATTACAGTTTAACAAAATCAATTCAAAAACAACAAAAAGCCATTATACAGAGGCACTTGCATGTATGAATACGATTCAATATGCTCAGGGATCACACTTCACCCAGTTCTATGGTATCCATTTATCAAAACAACACGAATGTGAAGAAAGCAGTGGGGGCGGGGCGGGGAGAGGGGGGGTAATGTTAAGTCCTCTAACTCACAGCTATGGGAAGTGAAAGCCAGTCGATACATAGCAGCTCATTACCTATACATTCCACACACTACACTATACAACGATGTTAGTTTAACCAATGATACCATCTGCGTTTACTGGGAGGGGGGGACATGGACCACAAAGAGTGTCCATTTAAGTGATCAGTCTTTGGTGCAGAGACGAGTAGAATGCCGGTCCGTTCAGGCAAGGTACTGTCCATTAAAGAAGGCATACCCCTTACCACACACACACACACATTACACAGGTGTGGGGGAAATGGGGAAAAACTCAAACCATACACAAGCAAGGCTATGTCCAACAACAAGTAGTGTACACTCCAACAAAGCAAACCAAAAACCATTGTCTGCAAGAGGAGGAAGCACACACCAACCTAAACCGGGCCAATTTACCAGTACAGTCAAAATTTAAGCTATTTTAATCCTAGTACTGGATCCCGGACGAGCCCCCACTTGTCACAAACTGGCTTAGCATATGTGACAAGGAGGGGAGACAAGTCAGGTTGAAAGTGATAAATGAAAAGGTTTTATTATAACTTAAACAATCATATTTACCAATAGCATGAGGTGTGGAGAGTAGTGGCATCAGTGGTGAATGTAGTGCATGGATGAGTGAGATGTGTGTGCTGCTGTTGAGTGTAAAAGGAAGCCATCAAAAAGAACCAAGAACCAACAACGTGTAGCAGCGTGGAGCCTAGGAGAGAGAGAGACAATGAGACCAGGCTGGCTTATATCACCTTGGGTAGAGGCCTAGCCAGGTGTGAGCAACTTGCCCTAACGACCCTCCCTTTCAGCCAACTCCTGCAGGAAGTAATCAGCTGCCGAAAGGGAGGGGTCGTAACAATATATAGAAAGAGTACACAAAAATTCAAGTAAAGGACGGTGTACATCAGTAATAACAGGTTTTGCAGTCATATAGATATTCAGAGCTCTGAGAGAAGATGGGAAACATGATGCATAAGGGCACTTTTCCATCAACTTAATAAAAAGAGTTTGAGGTTACAAATTATAATTACATTTGACAAAGTACTCATTCTTAACAGACAATTCAATTAAACATTGAGTAAAGTCACCCTAGACCCCTGAATCAAATTTGTTACCATCGTCCCCCGTAACCAGGACACCAGGGTTCCCTTTTCCAGCATTTCTTTTCCTCCGCTTAGTGATATGCTTAAGTTCAGTGGGTTGTCTCGTCTGATCTGAGGTCGTATTCGAGATTGGTTGTGGTGTGGCCTTCCTTCCCAGAGAGTTAACAAGTGTCTGCTGAAATATGTTTGAAATGATTTACACTTTGTTAGTGATTCAGCCTAAGTAATACAGCTACAGTAGTTATATCAAGGTCAACTACAAATAACACTTATGATTTGTTCAAACCGAAGAAAACTGCATGACAGTACAGACTCTCCACCTTGAAAGATTTACTCAGTATAGGATAGGATAGGATATATTTATTTGTCATTGGACAGAAGTACAACGAAATTCAGTGCACTCACGTACTGGTCTCATTTAAAAAAGGTAACATAATAAATAATAAATAAATAAAGAAAATACGTTCAACATTTCATTCACTCACTACATTCATGTCGTCACACACTATACCGTTAACTTAGTGCCATTGTATGCCTAAAAAATAGTAAAAGAAAATAGTATGCCTTAAAATAGTGGTACAAATATGTAAAGTGCTGAGCATTGCATTACATGTGGACGTCATGGATTAATACTGTCGGAACTAGTGGATTTATTTTCAAGTCAGTTAAGTATGGTGACTGCTTTGGGATAGAAACTGTTTATGAATCTTGTGGTGCGTGTTCTGATGGACCTGTAACATTTCCCTGAGAGCAGCAGTTCAAACAGATAGTTGGCAGGGTGGTATGAGTCTTTCATAATGTTGTGTGTCTTCTGCAAGCATCGGGAGTTGAAGATGGTGTCCATGGTAGGTAGCTGTTGGTTGATGATGTTTTGGGCGGTTTTAATAATCCTCTGCAGTGACTTCCTGTCTGCAGCAGAACTGCTACCGTACCAGGGCAGGATTCCATAGGTGAGCACACTCTCGATGGAGCAGCGATAGAAGGACCTTAGGTGCTGTTGTGAGAGATTGACTTTCCTGAGTGTGCGGAGAAAGTATAGCCGCTGCTGTGCTTTCTTAACTATTGCTGTTGTGTTTATTGCCCATGATAAGTTCTCTGGGATGTGTATGCCCAAGAATTTGAAGCTGGACACCCTCTCCACCGTCTCCCCGTTGATGTGTAGTGGTGTGTGTGTCCTGCTTCTTCCTGTAATCAATGATCAGTTCTTTTGTTTTTTTGATGTTTTGGCTCAGGTTGTTCTCTGAGCACCACTCTGTCAGCCTTTGAACCTCCTCTCTGTAATTGGCCTCATCACCTTTGGTGATCAGACCCACCACAGTTGTGTCATCTGCGAATTTCACTATGGTGTTGGTAGTGTGAGATGGGGCACAGTCATGTGTGTACAAGGAGTAGAGTAAAGGGCTAAGTACACAACCCTGTGGGGCCCCTGTGCTGAGTGAGAGTGGGCGAAAGGTGCGGGCCCATTCTGCAATGTAGGATATTGATTGTACAGGTACTTTCCAGGCGACGTCACCTTTTAGCATTGGCTCAGCTCGCTTGGAACCTAGAGCGAGGCGGTACTAAAAAAAGCAGCCACTTCAGGTACCAGATACCAAGTTTTCACGGTGGAAACTCAAAAAATGCGAGCTGAGTCGAGTCGTGTCGAGCTGGTACCATGCAGTGGAAAAGCGGCATAACCGTTCAGTAGTTCAGTTCAGTTCTATATATTTATTATTCGTGTTAGGGTTAGGTTGGGGAGCATAAGACTCAAAGAAGCTTTGGGCATAGATTTTTCGTTCGTGCTCCTCGGTTAGTTTTAAGATAGGATAGATTTCTCGTTGTTCGTTTGGTGTTAAGATGGGAAAGATTCTCGTTAGTGCTCCTCATTTGGTGCCTCATAAGGCTAAAGATTAAGGTTAGGGGTCGGGATAGCCACTCGGGTTAAGGTTAGGGAATAAGGCTAAAGGTTAAGGTTAGGATTTAGATAAGTGGTGGGGATAGCCACTCGGGTTAAGGTTAGGGAATAAGGCTAAAGGTTAAGGAAAGGATTTAGATAAGTGGTAGGGATAGCCACTCGGGTTAAGGTTAGGGAATAAGGCTAAGGGTTAAGGTTAGGATTTAGATTTAGATAAGTGGTAGAGAAAAAGTCTAAAGAAAATAGTTCCATACACTGCATAACCCCAGGAAATGTTAAAACAATTACAAAATAACCTGCACCTCATACATAGCATAGCATCAGGTAATTGAATATTGTTTAGTTTTAAATAAAGCAAGAAAAACTTGCCCCAGATTTATCCTTCGCCTTCGTTGGTCATTTTGGTATGATAACTATGAAGTCGAAGGGAGGGAATAGTATCTAACGTGTGTGTGAGAGAAATATAGTAGAGCTACTTCGAGATGCAGGCTCTCTGCGGGTCTGGCTATGTGTTCTGCCCTCCAATCTCTCTGTCGACTTTTATAGGGTCAAGTGGGCGTGGCCAACGTGACGTAATGGTTCCTCCCTCCTCGCCTGTTTAATGGTGTTTGATCCCGCTTCCTAGTGGCTATGTGAGGGTTATGCAATTTGTGTGTTAGATCCTGCTTCCTAGTGGCTATGTGGGGGCAGTTTATGTGCTTAAAATCCGTAACAATATCATTCTAAATAAATACAAAATGGTTTTAGGGGTGGGTTTAGGGAATAAAGCTAAAGGTTAGGTTTAGGATTAAAAACAAACTTTTTAAATTTTAAATGTTGAAGGGTTTAGGTTTAGAGAGAGTGAGAAGAGTGGTGGGGGGAAAGGGTGGGGAGTCAGAGGTAAGGAGGTGTGGGATGTCTGTCCCTACATTCTCCCCTGCCTTTCTGGGCATCTCTGATATCCTATTCACATCTCAAACCCAGAGGGCAGAGGGGTGATAGGACGTTGAAGGGTTTAGAGTTAGAGAGGGTGAGAAGAGTGGGGTAAGGGAGAGTGGGGAGTCGTATGGACTAAAATGTCCTGTAGGTTTTTATTACGGCGGTAGGACATTAGTATTTTAAAAGAAGCGAGTGGGGCGGTTTGAGGTATGGCAGAATTAAAATGTTGCTTTTTAGCTTGCTTGAGGGGGCCTAGTTGTCGCGAAAATGTAGTAATTAATGGAATTAACTTTTGTTCTGTGTTCTTTTTTTCAGGGAGAACGGGCCGGCCTGGCTGGAAGAGGGCGGTCACTTCCCCTTTAATAGTCAGAAAAAAACGTTTGGAATAGCCGCGAGGTCTAAGGGCCTTAAAGGGTCCCGGTGGCCTCCTCTACGTGATGGGGTAGAGAGCAGATGCGGTGGAAACGGATTAGTTGGGACTTGATGATGGAGCTGAAAGTATGCCGGGGATGGTAGCTGGTGTTAAATAATAAGGAATGCCTGTCAGTGTCTTTAAAATAAACCTTGGTTGCTAATGTTTTGTGTCCATCCTTCGTGTCTGTGAAGAAAACTACTGTGTCTAGGAAGGGGACCTGCTGGAGATGGAGGGTGTGTTTGAGTTTGATACGGGGGTGGTGTGAGTTAAGGATATGTATAAAATGGTTAAATTCTGTTTCTGATTCGTCCCAGAGGCCAAAGATATCATCTAAGTAATGTTGGGCAAAATAACCTGCTGAGTACATCACATGTACATTATAAGTATAGCTAACTCCTACCCTAGCTTAATGAGCACATCACATGGCAGTCACCTTACAATATAGTCAACTTTTAACACATAACACATACATGAGAATATAGTCAGGTCAAGGCCGGAGCCGAAGGCCCCATTTCCCAGGCTGGCAGCATCTTCAAGAACGGGAGAGCCGCACACAGGAGACACTTTGAAGCTCTCCCCCGTTATCTGCCCATACCAAGGGCCTGAGAGACACGAGGAGATCTCCCCCGTTAGGAGGCATACACAGCAGGGCCTGGGAGCCAAGGTCAAGTAAAACACACAGAACCACACACATCTCAAACGCACACACCTCATCAGGAGGAAGATACAGTATAAGACTGTATCACACAGAGACTCTTCACCTTCTTCTGAAGCAGACCTTCCACGGAGGCGAAGCTCCGGACGAACCATCAGCGCTGATTAGGGACTTAGACATATTCGATTTCTCACGCTTATGACTCTGTATAACCGTTGCCACTTTACTTAATAAATCCAAGGTCCTCGTGCCGACAGACTTTATTACCTCTCCGTCTCATTTCATCTGGTCCAGTAACTAGACAGACCGTTTTTCCCTTCAATTTGGTGACCCACGACGTGATTTTTCTGAATTGGACCGCAACTGGGAAACGAGAGACGGAGAGCGGCACGGCCTCGGGACCCCGGAGCACCGGACCGATTCCTGCAGTCTCACCTCGCGTACGCCCAACAAAAGGTAGGCAGAACCTGTTGATAAAATCCAAACTCTGCATAGTTATATAGGAACCACATTAGGAGGTGAGACTGTGAGAACGGTTCGCTACGGGATATCTCGTGGGGACGAATAGGACTGCACCCCAGCATTTCCCCATAAAACCCGATTGACCCTGAATGCGTGACACATCGAATATCGGCTCGTTGCATGGTGAAAGAATACCCTCGAGACCATAGGGCCTATAAGAATCGGTCATAGTGATACAAGACTACCGATGGCCAAAGTAATAAATGCCTGGGCCATAGAGTGGACTCAGAGGGATGCCTGGGCCGCGGGTGGAACCCAGAGGGAAAGAGAAGGGCCTATAAGAATCGGTTATAGTGATACAAGACTACCGATGGCCAAAGTAATAAATGCCTGGGCCACAGAGTGGACTCAGAGGGATGCCTGGGCCGCGGGTGGAACCCAGAGGGAAAGAGAAGGGCCTATAAGAATCGGTCATAGTGATACAAGACTACCGATGGCCAAAATAATAAATGCCTGGGCCACAGAGTGGACTCAGAGGGATGCCTGGGCCGCGGGTGGAACCCAGAGGGAAAGAGAAGGGCCTATAAGAATCGGTCATAGTGATACAAGACTACCGATGGCCGAGTATTGGATGTGTATTAAATAATTCTATGTGGTGAGAAGGTTGGAGTCCTTTATCAGGGTTAAAGTCCCTTTGCAAAGAGAAACAGTGTGTGTATGCGCGTGAGAGAGAGAGAAAGGCTGTGAGCGACTCTGTGTGTGCGCGGGTACGCAAGAGGCGATGTTTTTGTGTGTGCGTTTGGAGGAGACAGAATGAGAAAGGTCTGTTTAGGTGTGTGTGTGAGAGGGAGCAGAGACCTCTCACCCCCACCTTCACGACCAGAGAGACAGTGTGTGTGTGCGGGTGAAAGAGAGAAACAGAGAAACAGTGTGTGTATGCGCGAGTGAAAGAGAGACAGCGTGTGTATGCGCGAGTGAGAGAGAGACGGAGTGGCTGTGTGTGTGTGTGTGTGTAAGAGGCCCAGAGAGAGAGAAAGAAAGAGAGCGAGCGTATTTTTGGGCCGGCTGAAATATGGAAATAAATCAATCAGTGATAACCCGGCTATGTGTGCAACGCTTGCCTGCTTTGCTATGCTTAACGCTATTTTGCTGTGTCTGATGATTGTGGGTGCGGGACACAGAATGAGAAGTCTGTCGATATGTTTCCGTGTGCGTCTGCGAGAAAGAGGGAATCTGTGAGTGAATCAGTGGGTGTGTATGCGAGATCCACTCTATCTTTGTCCGTTAAAACGGGTAAATGTAGGAATAGATAGATTGATAATAATGAATAAATGTCTCTCTGACGTATTGCGTTGCTCTATGGCGTAACCTGCGGAAATAGATAAATTGACAATGATAAATAACCTTTTTTACTGTGTCGCTTCAATTTACTGTTTGAACCGTTAAAACTAGACCTAGATAAGTTGACAAGGATAAATGATATCTCTTTTTTCTCTGTGTTTCTTTGAATTACTGCCGGACCTGTCGCATTGATAAACTATGATACTAAACAACATCTCTTTGCCGTGTTGGTTGACGGTTTAGTCTGTTGAAGCAGATTAATCAATAAAGATAGATAACGATTATTGGCTATAAAGAATATCTGGATGTATTGAATAACGTCTTTAGGCCCTGTTGTTGTTTTTTGCTTCCCTCCCCCCTGTTTTTTCCTCCTTTTTCTCGTTCTCCTCCTCCAAGAGTGACAAGAGTTACCCCCTAGTCTCTCATCCGCTCTCGTGTGTTAGACAGGCCCCACAGAGTTATAGCATCACGGCCGCCATTTTTTGAGTTCTCTCACTCAGTCCCAAGCCACACCTCCCCCTCCGCCAAAGTTGGTCCACTCCAACTCTACCCTTCCCCAACTAGACTGCCCCCTGCTGGACCACTCCAACCTTACCCTTCCCCAACTAGACTGCCCCCTGCTGGACCACTCCAACCTTACCCTTCCCCAACTAGACTGCCCCCTGCTGGACCACTCCAACCTTACCCTTCCCCAAATAGACCTGGCCTACTGGACCACCCCAACCTTACCCTTCCCCAACCACAGCGCCCCCCACTGGACAACTCCAACCTTACCCTTCCCCAAATAGACCTGGCCTACTGGACCACTCCAACCTTACCCTTCCCCAACCACAGCGCCCCCCACTGGACAACTCCAACCTTACCCTTCCCCAACTAGACTGCCCCCTACTGGACCACACCAACCTTACCCTTCCCCAACTAGACTGCCCCCTGCTGGACAACTCCAACCTTACCCTTCCCCAACTACAGCGCCCCCTACTGGACAGCATCAATACCAATCCAACCCCAACTCTTGATCACCCCCTGCTAGAAGAATTATCCCAGTTACTAAAAAAGTTAAGAAGACAAACCTCCCCGCACCCGGCCTTCAGTGCACGGGCGTCCACAACCCCGACCACCCCCATTTGTCGACCTACACCATTAAGGCAGTACAGAGAGACACACTAACACACAGTACAGAGAAAGGAAATAGAGAATGTGTTCAACTGAAAGCGTGTGGTGGCCATACGCCATAAAATACCACATATCCAAGGAATACAGGTAGAGCTCTGTTGAGTTTTCAGGCTTTGATAAATTTGTAGTTCCCCGTCTGCCATGTTTGAAGTTCTTTGTAGTCTCTGTCCGTAGGTTTCACCTGAACAACCCCTCTGCTGGCCGAGAAAAGGAACTACCACTGGTTTCTCCCACACCCAGCCCCCGGAGCACGCTCGCTTCAAGGCGTTATGGCCGCACCCAAAGTGGGAGGGAGACACGCAGGGAGAGAAAGCGTGTTCTCCTCAAGGAGGGAGAGAGTCACAGGGAGACACGCGGTGGATTTTCACATTATGGCTAATTTGTTTTTCTTTAAGTTTAGTTTTTATTTTGTTTTTTGTCTTCCTAGGACCACAGTAATGATAATCTAATGCAATTGGACTAAAGAAGGTGTTGCTATTAACTAAGTGTTTATTATTATTTTCACACAGGAAAGAATAATTGAATAAATATGGGATGATAAAGATGAGGATAATAATTAAAAATATATGCATAAAGTAAAAACGTAATCTTGATAAACTGTACAAGTAGGACTACACCAATTAAAATATAGGGTACATCTCTTTGGTCAAGGATGACGGGGATTGGCGCTACATCTGCTGGGAAGGGATCCCACATGCTATGTTGTCAATTTGGATTCGGAAGTAGTGGGTTTACCTTTCAAATGCCACTACTGCTGCTGCAACACTTTAATAATTTTAACTCTGATAAATGACCTTTTGTTTTATAGTTTCCCTGAGGTGTATCTTTTACGCACACACACGCTGCATAGGGCAGAAGCGGCTGTCTCCATCCCTCCACCTTGCGATCTATACCACCATATAGGTGGGGATTGATCGTATCCCAGGTACGGCATCCTGCAGCGAGCCAGTATGGAAGGCTGGTTAGCCAACGACGGGTAAGATCCCACCTTGACACCCGGGACGACCTAAGGCAGGCACAGTCACGATTACTTGGCAGAGTCGCTGTGGGCACTGGCTTACTTGATCATGAAGTCACAAGCTGCAACAATCATAGGAAGTGCCGGGTGGGGTGTAGGGTGGAGGAGGAACAGGAGTCAGATATGTCAGCTCTTGCAGCAGAGGTGGTCTTGGAACGGGGCATGTCGCGTTTTATTTTATTTTATTTTACCTTTGTGGTATAGAAGGCCACTAACGCATGTAAGTTTTTTCGGTTTAGTGCATGACTTTGGAACAGCGTGGTTTCAGGCGGCTGATGGTAAACCCACCCATATTGGGCTTTGGATTTGGACATACTGGTTTCGATTTCCCTTCCCAAAAGATTGGCTTTAATTTGCTGATGGTTAAGGTTAGACGTTTCGACGTTGGTTGCACCAACGGCGTTCTTAGATTTGCTTATCATTTAATGCGCATGGTTTTGACCGTTGCGCAAAGGGGAAGTATTGAGGAGAATTTAAAAAAAAAAAATAATAATAATAATAATTAGAAAACAAGGTTTTTCTTCACCATACTTGCAAACAATGATTGACATCCAGCTAAATGAGTGTGAAATACAGTGTTCAACAGATGGGTAGAAGCAGTCCCATCAAAAGACCAAAGTGCGACTACAGTAATCAAGTTTCTGACTGGAGAAGTCAAGACAAGCAAGAGAAACACAAAGTTCCAGGGCCAGAGGAGGAGCCAGATGCAGACACGCCCGGAGCCGACCAACTACCCAAGGATGATGCCATCAGATTTCGGCAGGGTTTGAATCAGTCCTGTTTTGGTGGTCCACTATTAACAAAAATGTTGATTGGATAAATAATATATACTATAATCAGCAACGGTTTGTCAATTTTTCCACGGATAAGGTCAAGGGACTTTATAGATATAGATATGCTATTGGCAGAGCAAGGAGGGGTGTGTGGGATGATAAGGACGACATGTTGTACTTTTATCCCCAATAACACAGCACCGGATGGGTCGGTGGCCAGGGTGCTGGCAGGGTTACAGTCCCTCAGATTAGAGTTGGCAGAGAGCTCCGGCATTAATGACCCCTTCACAGGATGGATGGAGAGCCCAATGAGTGATGGGCGCTACAGGTGCAGCAGGTGCCATCCAAGCTTACCTGGGGATCGAGTATACACCAGAGAGTTTGGACGAGGGACCACCAGAGGGGCCCGACCTGATCTGGCTGGAGAACACAGAATAGACCTCCTGCACCATTGTCCAAGAGCCCCCACGCCATGCAGCGCACCAATACATGAAGATCCCCTGACCCCCCCCCCCCCCCCTTTTCCCATCCCAGCCACTGCAAACGGACCCCACCACCAACTACGGAGGTAATTTCCGACCCAAACCCCTTGGCCGTCACCCTGACACTGACTAGCCCTTACACACACACAATCACGTCTGAACCAGGCCCAAAAGACTGTCTCTGGCCTGGGGAAAGATGAAGCCTGAATCGACATCATTCAGTATGGATACCAGCCCTGGATTGTGGTTTATGCTGGGATTGATAGTGTGGTAGAACTTTTCATTTTTTCCAGGCAATGTTAAGTGATTTTGTGCTACCTTCCATAAAAGCGAACGGTGGTGTAGATATCTGTGCAGGAAAACCATGGTCGGACAGGATAGATGGTGAACACTAGCATGTTGTGGTTATTTGATAATTTTTGTGGTGTTGACTTTCAATGCATGCTGAAAGTGTCGGACTTTGCGTCACATATATTTTGAGTTATTTGTTGTGATTTTGATTCTTATTTTGTTTATGGTTACACCTATTTGTATGCCCTCTTGGATTTACTTATTGATTTCTTATTGCTTTGCTATTTACTATTTGGTTAATGATTTCTTCTTGCCTTATTACTGATTATTGATTTACTATTTGATTTATTATTGCTTTACTATTTCATTATTCATTTACCAATCATTAATTGTTGACAGTGGTCTGTATTTCCTGTGCAAACTTTGACTGTGAGTATGGCCTCCCTCACCCTGCACCCTTTGACTTTGAGTACGAGCTCCCCTACACACTCCAAGCCCCCGCCGACGACTGTGTCCCCGCCGAGCCGGACATCTACCAGTGAGTGCGAGTGGCCTCTCCAGATGCACGGCCCCGGCGTCCTGTTTCCATCACCGTCGGCTGACACCCCACCGCGACACCCCTTCCCTCTTCCCCCCCCCGCCTGTGACGTGCTAGTAACCTCTCCAGGTGGGCTGCCCCATTCCCGTCCCCGCCAACGGCATCACCCCCCTCCCACCTGAAGCACCCACGACGCCCGGACCAGGGATCTGCGTTCCGGTACCAGGGGCTGCGGCCCGCTCCCTTAAGGCTTGAGGGCACCCCTGGCTGTATTCGCTTCTGTACGCTTCACTGTTTTTAGCCGCTCTCATATCTATGCCCGCGTCTACGCAACCGACGCCGGGAACGTAAATGTTGTTGTTTATATCGCTGTCCCACTAGATGGAGCTCGGGGATACACACGGGCGAGATTCCAGGGGCCTTGATTGCCCGTTTATCAGATGAGGTCCTGAGCGCAGTTGAATAAAAGGGTCTAATGCTCAGGTGGCGCCTTGCGACCACCTGCCCATGATGACGCTCAGGACTATTCCGTGGTTTCAGTTGTTCCCGTGCCCCGAGCCTACCCTGGATACCCCATGCGTGTGATTGCTTATTGTGACACGACCAGTCAACTCCTCCTCACATCCTTAGTGTGTGGTCATCTAGGGATGGGTTGAGGGGGATTGCCATTCGTTGTCTACCTCATATCTTCGCTATTATTTAGGGACACGTTTCATGGTTACATTTCTTTCCTGTGATCGTTAGTGTAGTATTTGTGTGATTGTTGCATTTTATATTGTTATTGTTTACTGTTCGTCTTATTGCTGCTTTTGCTGATACTGTTATTGTTTGGAGTTTGTTTTATTGTTGCATTTTGTTGTTATGTTTGGAGTTTGTTTTATTGTTGCATTTTGTTGTTATGGTTATGGTTTGGTGTTGGTTTTGTTATGTGGCCAGCTTTGTTGTTGGTTGTCGTTTTTTTTTTGGTATTTGTTTTTGTATTATTGTATGTTTATGGTATGTTTTGTGTATTATCTGCTGCTAGTATTGTTGGTATTGTCTGCTCGCGATGTAGGGCCGGGGTGGATGCCACCCCCTAGGTGGGGTGTGTATGGCATGCCCATGTCTGAGGCATGGGTGGCGTTTCTCCCACGTGGTTCCCCATACACCCGGTCCAGCGAGCTGTTTTCGTCCCAAGCTCATGGTTGTTTGTTTTTATGGTCATTTGCCTTCTTTCTGTTATTTCTAATAATGTTATAATGGTAGTCCCGCGCTGGAGTCCTATCCCTCGTACCCCTAATGAGTAAAAGTCGTCTTGCGACGACTTGAGGGGGATATGTTGGGCAAAATAACCTGCTGAGTACATCACATGTACATTATAAGTATAGCTAACTCCTACCCTAGCTTAATGAGCACATCACATGGCAGTCAACTTACAATATAGTCAACTTTTAACACATAACACATACATGAGAATATAGTCAGGTCAAGGCCGGAGCCGAAGGCCCCATTTCCCAGGCTGGCAGCATCTTCAAGAACGGGAGAGCCGCACACAGGAGACACTTTGAAGTTCTCCCCCGGTATCTGCCCATACCAAGGGCCTGAGAGACACGAGGAGATCTCCCTCGTTAGGAGGCATACACAGCAGGGCCTGGGAGCCAAGGTCAAGTAAAACACACAGAACCACACACATCTCAAACGCACACACCTCATCAGGAGGAAGATACAGTATAAGACTGTATCACACAGAGACTCTTCACCTTCTTCTGAAGCAGACCTTCCACGGAGGTGAAGCTCCGGACGAACCATCAGCGCTGATTAGGGACTTAGACATATTCGATTTCTCACGCTTATGACTCTGTATAACCGTTGCCACTTTACTTAATAAATCCAAGGTCCTCGTGCCGACAGACTTTATTACCTCTCCGTCTCATTTCATCTGGTCCAGTAACTAGACAGACCGTTTTTCCCTTCAGTAACGGAAATAGACTAGGGGGCGTGACGGGCATTTAAGGAATGCAGATTCCTCCCAGTCTGCCAGATAGACGTCCGCGTAGGCCGGTGAATATTTCCTTCCCATTGCGCAGCCGCATATTTGTAGAAAGAAGGATTTTTCAAATAATAAGTTGTTGCAGGTAAGGGTAATTTCTAAAAACTTTAAAATAAATGTGTTGGGACGAGATGAATCCGGTGACGAAGACAATGCTTTCTTCACAGCCTCGAGGCCCAGGACAGTGTCGACGTTCATGTACAAGGAGTCAACGTCGATTGAAAAGATAAACGTGTTATCAGGGACGGTGAGATTCTTCAACTTGTTGACAATGGTGTATGTGTCCTTAAGGTAGCTCGGGTGAGTGTGAGATAGGGGGTTAATGTAAAAGTCTATGAACTCCGCCAGGTGGTATGATTCGGAGCCACAGTCGCTAACTATGGGGCGTCCTGGAGGAACCACGAATGGAACAGTCCAATTCTCTGGGGGTTTATGTATTTTGGGGAGAAGGTAAAATAATCTCGCCCCAGGGAGATCCGGGCCGTATAGGTAGTGTGCCTGTTTTGCGCTGATGAGATGCTTTTTCCTCATCTGGTCAATTAAAAGCCTAACCATTGTCTGAATCTCAAGGTACAGAGGATCCGTGAGAGGGCGATAGTAGACCGGGTCATTAAGTTGACGTGTCGCCTCCAGAATGTAATTAGTACGGTCCTGTATTACAATTTGCCCTCCCTTATCCGCCGGTTTAATAATAATCTCATGGTGAGATTTTAGTTTGTTGAGGGCCTGTTGTTGATGGACAGTAATATTGGCCTCCCCTTACAGGACGTCGAGGTCGGAGGTCACGGAAGGAGCGGAGGTCCTGATCGATGAGCTGGCGTATAGGCTTCGAGACGGACTTCAAGGCTGGTTCCCAGATAGACGGCGTAGTAAAAGGTAAGTAAAAATAATCTGTGTTATATTTAAAATAATCGAGAATTTTTAACCGTCTGTGGTAAGTATGTAGATCTCGTCTCAATAGGTCACGGTCTGGGAGTGACGGTGTCGTGATGAAGGTGAGGCCTCGTTCGAGGATCTCCTGAAATAGTAACATAGTTACGCCATTAAATGCGTTTATGTAAACATTTTTAGCGAGAAATGTGCATTTTACTTTTGTTACGTATTTTAAGAATCTAAGCTACCCACACATAGACCCAATGAAGCAGGACCAAACATAAGCCGTAAATACTATACATAGCCACAAGGGGAGCAAGACCTTATTGGAGGCTGCTCCAGCCACAGATAGCAGCGCTTTTATATATAGAAGTAGATCACGGTATTTTCCTCTCACACGTGTTCTACACGATTCCTAGAATTCCCTCCGTATAGCTTCACTTACCATGCCGAAACATGCCGACGACTTTATAATAAATGAAGTGAGTTAAAGCAACCCGGGATTGGACAACTTTCTTCGAGACTATGCAACACTTTCATAATGTTCGCTCGGTGAATGTGAAGGATGTTTGGTTTGATAGTTATGACGAAGAGGGAACGCTCCATTCACTTGCATGGACAGCGTCTCTGGTTGCTATGCAACCTCAATGTCTTGGCGGACTATATCTCTGCTGATCAACACTACGAATGCTGGAAACACACCAGACACACCATGTGAAGTTATTTAACCCGATTATTGTTATTTATATCTGAGATTATTTAATCTAACCCGATCCAAGCTCTATCATGCACCCAAACACGGCGGCGTTTGGGTTTCCTTCCTCGGACTCCTAAATCAAGCGCAGCCACAGGCGCGTAGCTGCGTACGTAGGACCATTTTTGACACAAAACGGTCAAGCAACATTTTAGCTGCGTTACGCACGTGAATCTTACGCGGGTTACGCGTTTGGTGTGTTCGTACCTTAAGCTAAGGTGACCAGATTTCTGAAATGAAAATCGGGGACATTTTCAATGCGGCGGGGGAAAATCCTTACATATTATCATTATGAAATAAAAAATGGGGACAAGTACTTTTTCATGTATTTTAACCAGCTTTTATGACACAAAAGGTCAGAGGCGCCATTAGGGGGCGAAAAGTTAGGACAATTCTGTGGGCCAGTGACTGACAGGGGCCCTTAAAAAATATTAGAACATTAGTTATGTTAAAGATCCCATGCCATGCTATTTATGGATGCTTTAATATAGGTATTAGTGTGCTACAAACACAGTATTCAAAGACGTCCCCGAAATTCAGCCGTGGTGCAGAGTTACAGCCACTCCAAACCAGTCGCACATTGAGCTTCCCCCAAACGCGCTGTTTCGGTGGGCGTGTCAAGGCAGGTCAAGGAGGGGGGTGGGGGTGTGGCCCTGAGCAGCTTGTAGCCACAGTACAATAAGCTCTGGTTACGGTGGGCGTGTCAAGGAGGGGGGTGGGGGTGTGGCCCTGAGCAGCTTGTAGCCACAGTACCATGCGCTCGCCGCTCTGTTGACGGTGGATGTATCGCAATGGCTCGTAGAAACCCATATTATACATAGATATCTATATAATATAATATAATATATGATGTATATTATCACCTGGCCCTGCATGCGCTCTGTTTACGGTGGATGTATCGCAATGGCTCTTATAAACCCATATTATACATAGATATCTATATCATATAATCTATAATATATATTATCACCTGGCCCTGAGCAGCTTGTAGCCACGGTACCATGCGCTCTGTTTACGGTGGATGTATCGCAATGGCTCTTAGAAACCCATTTTATACATAGATATCTATATCATAATATATATTATCACGGCCGAAAGCTGTGTGAGCCTCCAGACGATCAAACGACCGCGTCTTCTTCAGATTGATGTGGAAGTGGAAGAACCAGAGACGTCGGAGAACCCGACGAAGTCCTTTGCGATTCATTATATCGTCTGCACACAGGTTTTGGCCGTGATAATATGTATTATTTGATATAGATATCTATGTATTATATGATATTATTTAGATGTAGAGCCCCAGGACTGTAACGCTGCTGGAGTTGTTATTAGGATCTAAACAACACGTCGGACTCTCGTCTCTGGTATTTCTACAACGAGACTCGTAGTGGGGGTTATCTCAGCCATGGTTGAGAATGAATTGGGGGAAAGGAACTTTGGCTTTGACTCCCTGAAGTACATGAACCACGACATGGAGGAGAAGGGGATTGTTGGCCGCGAATGTATCCCGCTTGAGCCCTGCTTCCCGCCGCCTCGGCAGCGGTCAGCGCTAATCCCCGCCTCCTGAAGCGGTGGTCCATCGGCAGCGAGGCTCCGGCGGGAGACGACCGCGGTCAACAATCCCTTTCTCCTCCATGTTGTGGTTCATGCCTACTTCAGGGAGTCAAAGCCAATGTTCCTTTCCCCCAATTCATTCTCAACTATGGCTGAGATAACCCCCACTACGAGTCTCGTTGTAGAAATACCAGAGACGAGAGTCCGACGTGTTATGCGCCATCACACCAACAGCAGAACGGTTATCCAAATAACAAGGAAGTGTACAACACTTGCGTTACAGTCCTGGAGCTCTATATCTAAATAATATCATATAATACATAGATATCTATATCAAATAATACATATTATCACGGCCAAAAGCTGTGTGCACGTCCAGACGATATAATGAATCACAAAGGACTTCGTCGGGTTCTCCGACGTCTCTGGTTCTTCCACTTCCACATCAATCTGTAGTAGACAGAACCGCGCGCTGCCTGCTGCCTGCTGCCGGCGCAAGGCACCACCGCCCGGCTGCCCGCTGCCGGGCGGTGGTGCTTCGCGGCGGTGGTGCCTCGCGCCGCGGCAACCGGCGGCAGGCAGCATGTCGCAGTTCATGTACTTCGATGTCGTTCTGCCATTGCATTCAAAATTCTGTAACTAGCCTGTTACTACGAACTAAGCAACTACCATACACGTATTAGCAATCACGACTCCTTCAGAATTCTTGTGGGTGGTTACGAACCAACCAAGTGGGCAGGGCCATGAATAATAGTTTGACAACGCTACGTCACAGTGTCACCTTATCCAGATCGGCTCATTTCTTCTGCCTTTTTCCTTTCATTGCCTATTGCATTCAGCAGACACACTGCATAGATTTCAAACTTACCACAGCTCACAAACTTATTCAGACCTATGTTATTTAACAAACAACAGGAAAAATGTGATTTTAATGGCATGGGCTCTTTAAGGGAACGGGCCGCAGCCCCTGGTACCGGAACGCAGATCCCTGGTCCGGGCGACGTGGGTGCATCAGGTGGGAGGGGGGTGGTGCCGTTGGCGGGGACGGGAATGGGGCAGCCCACCTGGAGAGGTTACTAGCACGTCACAGGCGGGGGGGGGGGGGGGGGGGGGGTGTCGTGGTGGGGTTTCAGCATACGGTGGTGGAAACAGGACGCCGGGGCCGGATGATCTTCATGTATTGGTGCGCTGCATTGCGTGGGGGCTCTTGGACAATGGTGCAGGGGGTCTATTCTATGTTCTCCAGCCAGATCAGGTCGGGCCCCTCTGGTGGTCCCTCATCCAAACTCTCCGGTGTATACTCGATCCCCAGGTAAGCTTGGATGGCACCTGCTGCTGTAGCACCCATCGCTCATTGGGCTCTCCATCCATCCTGTGAAGGGGTCATTAATGCCGGAGCTCTCTGCCAACTCTAATCTGAGGGACTGTAACCCTGCCAGCGCCCTGGCCACCGACCCATCCGTACTGTGTTATTGGGGATAAAAGTACAACATGTCGTCCTTATCATCCCACACACCCCTCCTTGCTCTGCCAATAGCATATCTATATCTATATAGTCCCTTGACCTTATCCGTGGAAAAAATTGACAAACCGTTGCTGATCATAGTATATATTATTTATCCAATCAACATTTTTGTTAATAGCGGACCACCAAAACAGGACTGATTCAAACCCTGCTGAAATTTGATTGCATCATCCTTGGGTAGTTGGTCGGCTCCGGGCGTGTCTGCATCTGGCTCCTCCTCTGGCCCTGGAACTTTGTGTTTCTCTTGCTGGAATTACAAACTTATGTACAACAGTTAGATGTTCAAACATATTTTCCTTAATTCTATTTCTAATTACTCTAATGGAAGTCCCTTTTGGGACCCTCGAATGTTAAGTGAAGGCATGGGTCGACCCTTAAGCATTTCATGCGGGGTTAGATGCGTCGTTCTGTTAGTTTTCATGCGATAACTCATTAGTGTCAGTCGTAGTGCATTAGTCCTTTAATTTAGTACTCTAATTTAATTCTGTTAATCTTTGTCTGAAGCGTCCCATTCCTCTTTCCACCATACCTTGTGGTTGAGGATTGGGGCGTAATCTAGTCTTTATTTGACATGCAAATGTTGAATCACTTGTTTGAGTGTTCTCTGAACAAACGTTTTGTCTGAGCTTATTTCTGACGGAATTCCAAACCTTGTCTTGACTTCTCCAGTCAGAAACTTGATTACTGTAGTCCCACTTTGGTCTTTTGATGGGACTGCTTCTACCCATCTGTTGAACACTGTATTTCACACTCACTTAGCCGGATGTCAATCATTGTTTGCAAGTATGGTGAAGAAAAACCTTGTTTTCTAATTATTATTATTATTATTATTATTTTTTTAATTCTCCTCAATACCTCACCCCTTGCGCAATGGTCAACACCATGCGCATTAAATGATAAGCAAATAAGCAAACGCCGTTGGTGCAACCAACGTCGAAACGTCTAACCTTAACCATCAGCAAACTAAAACCAATCTTTTGGGAAGGGAAATCGAAACCAGTATGTCCAAAACCAAAGCCCAATATGGGTGGGTTTACCATCAGCCGCCTGAGACCACGCTGTTCCAAAGTCATGCACTAAACCGAAAAAACGTACATGCGTTAGTGGCCTTCTATACCACAAAGGTAAAATAAGATAAAATAAAACGCGACACGCCCCGTTCCAAGACCACCTCTACTGCAAGAGCTGACATATCTGACTCCTGTTCCTCCTCCACCCTACACCCCACCCGGCGCTTCCCATGATTGTTGCAGCTCGTCACTTCATGATCAAGTGAGCCAGTGCCCACAGCGACTCTGCCAAGTAATCGTGACTGTGCCTGCCTTAGGTCGTCCCGGGTGTCAAGGTGGGATCTTACCCGTCGTTGGCTAACCAGCCTTCCATACTGGCTCGCTGCAGGATGCCATACCTGGGATACGATCAATCCCCACCTATATGGTGGTATAGATCGCAAGGTGGAGGGATGGAGACAGAGTCTTCAGCCGCTTCTGCCCTATGCAGCGTGTGTGTGCGTGAAAGATACACCTCAGGGAAACTATAAAACAAAAGTCATTTATCAGAGTTACAATTATTAAAGTGTTGCAGCAGCAGTAGTGGCATTTGAAAGGTAAACCCACTACTTCCGAATCCAAATTGACAACATAGCATGTGGGACCCCTTCCCAGCAGATGTAGCGCTAATCCCCGTCATCCTTGACCAAAGGGATTTACCCTATATTTTAATTGGTGTAGTCCTATTTGTACAGTTTATCAAGATTACGTTTTTACTTTATGTATATATTTTTAATTATTATCCTCATCTTTATCATATCCATATTTATTCAATTATTCTTTCCTGTGTGAAAATAATAATAATCACTTAGTTCATAGCAAACCTTCTTCTTTAGTCCAATTGCATTAGATTATCATTACTGTTGTCCTAGGAAGACAAAAAACAAAATAAAAACTAAACTTAAAGAAAAAACAAATTAGCCATAATGTGAATATCCACTGCGTGTCTCCCTGTGACTCTCTCCCTCCTTCAGGAGAACACGCTCTCTCTCCCTCCTCAGTACGGGGTGCTGTTTGGTGCAAGGTAAGGCTGGAATGTGGCTTCTCTCTCTCTCTGCGTGTCTCCCTCCCATTTTGGGTGTGGCCATAACGCCTTGAAGCGAGCGTGCCCCGGGGGCTGGGTGTGGGAGAAACCAGTGGTAGTTCCTTTTCTCGGCCAGCAGAGGGGTTGTTCAGGTGAAACCTATGGACAGAGACTACAAAGAACTTCAAACATGGCAGACGGGGAACTACAAATTTATCAAAGCCTGAAAACTCAACAGAGCTCTACCTGTATTCCTTGGATATGTGGTATTTTATGGCGTATGGCCACCACACGCTTTCAGTTGAACACACTCTCTATTTCCTTTCTCTGTACTGTGTGTTAGTGTGTCTCTCTGTACTGTCTTAATGGTGTAGGTCGACAAATGGGGGTGAAATGTGTTCTCTCTCTTATTCTTCCTCACTCCCCTTAGGGTCCAGCAGCACCTAGGACTGTTAAAAGATAAGCCTGGAATGCAACATCCTGAACTCTCCATCATGGAACAACGGCCTAATAACTATCTCTCACACTCAAAAAGACCCTTCTGTCCCTTCATTCACAAATAACTTTTCACTTTATTATATATAACTTAATACTGCTCCCCCTTTCCAAATTTCTATATACACAAAACTACGAAGCTGACCACCGAAATTGGTACAGGCCTTGTCAGGCCGAACCAAAACACCCTCACAGGTTCTAACTTCCATACAATTCTAGGGAGGGGAACTACAACATGAGGTGGAGTAGAGGACTTCAAATATGGTGGACGGGGACCTCAAATGGGAGGACTACACATATGGGAAAGGGGATTACACTCTGGGCCTGTCTAACACACGAGAGCGGATGAGAGACTAGGGGGTAACTCTTGTCACTCTTGGAGGAGGAGATCGAGAAAAAAGGAGGAAAAAACAGGGGGGGGGGGGGGGGGCAAAAAAACAACAGGGCCTAGAGACGTTATTCAATACATCCAGATATTCCTTCATAGCCAATAATCGTTATCTATCCTTATTGATTAATCTGCTTCAACAGACTAAACCGTCAACCAACGCGGCAAAGAGATGTTGTTTAGTATCGTAGTTTATCTATGCGACAGGTCCAGCAGTAATTCAAAGAAACACAGTAAAAAGAGATATCATTTATCCTTGTCAACTTGTCTAGGTCTAGTTTCAATGGTTCAAACAGTAAATTGAAGCGACACAGTAAAAAAGGTTATTTATCATTGTCAATTTATCTATTTCCGCAGGTTACGCCATAGAGGAACGCAATACGTCAGAGAGACATTTATTCATTATTATCAATCTATCTATTCCTACATTTACCCGTTTTAACGGACAAAGATAGAGCGGATCTCGCATACACACCCACTGATTCACTCACAGATTCCCTCTTTCTCGCAGACGCACACGGAAACATATCGACAGACTTCTCATTCTGTGTCCCGCACCCACAATCATCAGACACAGCAAAATAGCGTTAAGCATAGCAAAGCAGGCAAGCGTTGCACACATAGCCGGGTTATCACTGATTGATTTATTTCCATATTTCAGCCGGCCCAAAAATACGCTCGCTCTCTTTCTTTCTCTCTCTCTGGGCCTCTTACACACACACACACACACAGCCACTCCGTCTCTCTCTCACTCGCGCATACACACGCTGTCTCTCTTTCACTCGCGCATACACACACTGTTTCTCTGTTTCTCTCTTTCACCCGCACACACACACTGTCTCTCTGGTCGTGAAGGTGGGGGTGAGAGGTCTCTGCTCCCTCTCACACACACACCTAAACAGACCTTTCTCATTCTGTCTCCTCCAAACGCACACACAAAAACATCGCCTCTTGCGTACCCGCGCACACACAGAGTCGCTCACAGCCTTTCTCTCTCTCTCACGCGCATACACACACTGTTTCTCTTTGCAAAGGGACTTTAACCCTGATAAAGGACTCCAACCTTCTCACCACATAGAATTATTTAATACACATCCAATACTCGGCCATCGGTAGTCTTGTATCACTATGACCGATTCTTATAGGCCCTTCTCTTTCCCTCTGGGTTCCACCCGCGGCCCAGGCATCCCTCTGAGTCCACTCTGTGGCCCAGGCATTTATTATTTTGGCCATCGGTAGTCTTGTATCACTATGACCGATTCTTATAGGCCCTTCTCTTTCCCTCTGGGTTCCACCCGCGGCCCAGGCATCCCTCTGAGTCCACTCTGTGGCCCAGGCATTTATTATTTTGGCCATCGGTAGTCTTGTATCACTATGACCGATTCTTATAGGCCCTTCTCTTTCCCTCTGGGTTCCACCCGCGGCCCAGGCATCCCTCTGAGTCCACTCTATGGCCCAGGCATTTATTACTTTGGCCATCGGTAGTCTTGTATCACTATAACCGATTCTTATAGGCCCTTCTCTTTCCCTCTGGGTTCCACCCGCGGCCCAGGCATCCCTCTGAGTCCACTCTGTGGCCCAGGCATTTATTACTTTGGCCATCGGTAGTCTTGTATCACTATGACCGATTCTTATAGGCCCTATGGTCTCGAGGGTATTCTTTCACCATGCAACGAGCCGATATTCGATGTGTCACGCATTCAGGGTCAATCGGGTTTTATGGGGAAATGCTGGGGTGCAGTCCTATTCGTCCCCACGAGATATCCCGTAGCGAACCGTTCTCACAGTCTCACCTCCTAATGTGGTTCCTATATAACTATGCAGAGTTTGGATTTTATCAACAGGTTCTGCCTACCTTTTGTTGGGCGTACGCGAGGTGAGACTGCAGGAATCGGTCCGGTGCTCCGGGGTCCCGAGGCCGTGCCGCTCTCCGTCTCTCGTTTCCCAGTTGCGGTCCAATTCAGAAAAATCACGTCGTGGGTCACCAAATTGAAGGGAAAAACGGTCTGTCTAGTTACTGGACCAGATGAAATGAGACGGAGAGGTAATAAAGTCTGTCGGCACGAGGACCTTGGATTTATTAAGTAAAGTGGCAACGGTTATACAGAGTCATAAGCGTGAGAAATCGAATATGTCTAAGTCCCTAATCAGCGCTGATGGTTCGTCCGGAGCTTCGCCTCCGTGGAAGGTCTGCTTCAGAAGAAGGTGAAGAGTCTCTGTGTGATACAGTCTTATACTGTATCTTCCTCCTGATGAGGTGTGTGCGTTTGAGATGTGTGTGGTTCTGTGTGTTTTACTTGACCTTGGCTCCCAGGCCCTGCTGTGTATGCCTCCTAACGGGGGAGAGCTCCTCGTGTCTCTCAGGCCCTTGGTATGGGCAGATAACGGGGGAGAGCTTCAAAGTGTCTCCTGTGTGCGGCTCTCCCGTTCTTGAAGATGACTGGTGCATTGTCTGAGTGTCCACCATCTGCCAGCCTGGGAAATGGGGCCTTCGGCTCCGGCCTTGACCTGACTATATTCTCATGTATGTGTTATGTGTTAAAAGTTGACTATATTGTAAGTTGACTGCCATGTGATGTGCTCATTAAGCTAGGGTAGGAGTTAGCTATATTTATAATGTACATGTGATGTACTCAGCAGGTTATTTTGCCCAACACTACTCCTGTGTTTGTTACCTTACATTAGAGCCCACCTACTCCTGTGTTTGTTACCTTACATCAGAGCCCACCTACTCCTGTGTTTGTTACCTTACATTAGAGCCCACCTACTCCTGTGTTTGTTACCTTACATTAGAGCCAAACTACGTTTGTAACCGGACCAGGAATCTGGAGGACTGACGGAGAAGCCATACATCTGGAAGGCAAATCCTGAGGACGACCAGGACTCTACCATCAAGGATTCCTCGTAAGTTTGCATTATCTGAACATAGTGGACCAGGTAGGGGGTTGGGGGTTCAACTCTCAGACCATTGGTGCCTGGTTCAAGTCCTCAGAATACAGTGATACGTCCTTGAGCAAGGCGCACTAAAGCCTGCCTGCTCCTTAATGACTTATCTTTGGTTCAGATAATGTTGCCTCTTTTGAATATTGAACGTAATCCATGTCCTTGTTTGCTCCGGGCAGACACACCTGAGCTGAACCTCACCTGATCCTGTTTGGTCGGGGTCAGACTCACCTGAGCTGAACCCCACCTGATCCTGCTGGTCCCGTCTCCTCAGTTCATCTTAGCCTCGTCTTCCAGAAGACCTGCTGAACTCAGCGGTCTGATCCTGATGGATCAATGACCTCCAGTGGGAGTGATCTTCTTGACCCCACATGTACCTGTGTGCTTCCACACGCCTTACCCTCACGTCTGTCACAAACCTCACTACTTCACTAATCTCTACTCCTTACCTTCTTCTTCCTTCTCCGTGGTTCGAACCTTTACTCTGAAGGAGTGTCTTCTTGAAGCTTTACACTGAAGGACCGTCTTCCTGCCCTCAGAGGGTTCAGCGTTAGGGTTGAGAGTCAGGGTTTAGAGTCAGGGACAGAGCTGGTCAGGGAGGATGGTTTTACACAAACCCCTTCATTTGCTTTTGTAAATGGTGGTGACATTTTGAAATTATTAATTTGGGAAATTTTTTTCCTCTGCTTTCCTTTACAAAAGTATGTATTCAACTTTGTCAAGTGTTTTTGTTTATACTGTATATAAAAATCCTACATTGACTTCTGCATGTTTGGTGCGTTTCATTAATTGTCCTTTGACTTGGTTAATGTCAAGCTAAATATCAAACAACCATATTACTACTAAATTCAAGCCTATTCATGTATTTAACAATGTACATACTGCCCCCGCAGGCCATTCTCTGCTACTACAACACGTTCAAACCACCAACCCGGTCTCCCATCGATGTAGAATAGCTTTGTTGGTTCAAACGGAAAATGTAGTTTGGTGTGAGGCTGTTGTCCAAACTGTCCAGCAGAGGGAGGTGTCTTACACCTCAATTAATTGTACAGGAATGTGTGTGTCTGTAATTTTAAAAGTTCATGTGCTGGTCTATGTCTGCAAATAACTCTGCCTCCAGCAACAGGTTTGGTCGCAGCATAGGAAGCAGTAGTGTGCGGTGCCCCTTCATCTCGGTGGGGCAGAAACGACCGGCGTATGACCACACCCACAATTTATATCTATTTTTAACAAGTATATTTTGAGCTACATTAAAACATGTTAACTAAACTCATTGTGAGTAAGAATTAAAAATAAACCAATAGTCTAATGTTACTGCACGCTTTTGAAGTGCCATCCGCAACACTCTTCATATGATGTCGGGCTAATTAGAATAGCCCGACATTATAGGGAAGTTATTTCTTCAATATTTTATTTTAACAATCTAACAGGCTTAGCGAGTGCATTGCAAATACATGAAAAGTTGAAATACCCGTTGGCCCGACGATGTGTGCAATTCTCTCAACACTTTTGAAATCAGCTATTTCTCAATACAGTAACAGCTGTTTAAATCAGGTATACAATTTTAATACCTGCTGAAATAAATAAATAAATAGGTTTCAATGCCGAAAAGATAGAGGCGGAGTAATTCGATTTTAAACAGTCCTAGAATATGACCATGGGGCAGACTACTTTACGACCATATGGGCGTCTTATAGCGCGGATTGCAATTCTTATTGCAGCCTGCAGGGTTATGCGAGAAACATACGGAGGGACGCGGGTCGTTGAGCTCCGCTGCCCCACATTGCATGACACGTTAAACTCAACTAGAATCGCCACCATCAATTTGATATCAACAGACCAAAAATAGTCGGAAAGCCTACAGAAACTATAGATAGTTAATGTGACAATCACATTATTAAAAATAAACTTGTACAACAGTTGTACAACAAAAGCAATATGTACAACAAAAAATTTAATTTAATTTCAAACAAATTTGCATTAAGCTGACTTGGTTGGCTGATTGGGCAATCAGATTTATCCAGCCTACGCACATTAATGGTGGATTCAATAATTCGTTTCCGTGACCCAGTTCGCGTGATTCAGTTCGCCACGAGGAGTCGTTCGCGAATCGTTCGTTCGTTCAGTCGAGTTTCCGGTAGCACTAACTCCACCGAGTCTGACTGACTCAGCTGAGAACCGTGCAATGGCGTGCATTCCATGATGCGATCTACGGCTACCGGAAACCAGGCTGAACGAACATACGATTCGTGAACGACTCCTCCCAGTACAGTCGAGTTTCCGGTGAATCGATTCACCGCAAACTCGACTGAACGTGGAGGAGTCGTTTGCGATTCAGCCTGGTTTCCGGTAACGGTGAATCGCATCACGCCATTGCACATCCAACGCACGCCATTGCACGGTTCTCAGTTGAGTCAGTCAGACTCAGTGGAGTTAGTGCTACCGGAAACTCGTTCGTTCGTTCAGTCGAGTTTCCGGTGAATCGAATGGTGAACGAGACGACCGAACGAACGAGAGAGACGAACCGGTTCAGTTCGTTCATCCTAAAGACTCGGTCATTCGAACCGGTTCGCGAACGAACGAGCCAACACTACCGCACATAGCATGCACGCACACTCACAGAGCCAGACACGACAATGACGAACACGTTTGTGAGTGGTCTGCAGAATACAGTGTAACATAGATTCTTTAGAATTATATAAACTATAGCCTACGTGGACCGTAACTCTGCACCCCCTGGCGAAAATATCTTCCTGCGCGTCTGCATCCATGCGTTTCTAGTCCTCAGTCCAAACGTAACGGTCGACTCACGTTGCAACCTAGGGAAAGCATTTCGCTAACGTGTACGCTTGTATTAGTTAACAAAGATAATGTTTTTATCAAAATACAAATTTTAATGAAAGCACAATGGAATATGTAATTAAGTAAAGAGTAGAATTCTAAATCAAATATTTACTTGAGTTAGAGTAACATTACAGACTTAAAAAGGGAACGTGAAAAGTACTCGTCACCCGAATTTTTTTTTTACTTTTTTACTCATTTGCGTTACTTGTAATGCGTTACTACCCACCACTGCATCTAATATAAATATATCTAAAACTGAGTGAAAGTGCAGTTGAATGACGTGTAAACATGATAACCCAATATTGCACAAGTCCTTAGAAAGTGAGTGAGGCAGGTAGATAAATAGATGGTTCACAGAAGGGAATTGACCAGTTCCCTTGTAGCTTCCACGTGCCTCATTGTCCGAGAGGTCAGGTGTTAGCAACGTTTAGCGCCCGTATGGCCTTGGGGTAGAAGCTACATTTTAGTCTGGTTGTCCGTGCAGCCGTAGTCCTGAAGCGCTACCCGGGTGGGATGGATCCCTGGAGATCTTGGTAGCCTTCATGAGGCAGCGGGTGTTGCACAGTTCCTCCAGAGAGGGGACAGGGCAGCCGATGATCTTCTGGGCTGAATTAACGACCTGCTGTAGTGCCTTCCTCTCTGCAGCTGTGCAAATGGAGAACCACACGCAGATACAGTAGGTGATGATGCTCTCAACTGAACAGCGGTAGAAGGTCACGAGCAACTCCTCTCTAAGCTGGTAGTTCCTGAGGCCTCTCAGGAAATAGAGTCGCTGTTGTGCCTTCTTGATGATGGCTGTGGTGTTGGTCCTCCAGGACCTCCAGTGGAGGTGTTCAGGCAGGGTGGGATGATGGCCCGGGACCGGGAGCGCTTAAACATCTTGGTGAGGACCCCGGTCAGCTGGTCAGTCCCTCAGCACCCTTCCCGGGACCCCTTTTCAGGGGTTCACCGCCTTCAGCGTGCGTCGCACCTCGTGTTCTGTGAGGGTGAGGCTGCTGGGGGCTGGTGGGTGTGAGGGTTGTGATGTGCCTTCCCCCCTCGGCCCCGTCTCGAACCGCGCGTAGGAGTTCAGCTCTTCCGCCAGCTGTGGGTTATCCCCGTCAGATCCGGGGCCGTGAACCGTCTGTCTCCCGGTGTCCGGGCCATGTCTTCGGGTGCTCCGTGTTCGCCTAGGTATTCAGCTGAGATGTTCCTCTCACTGTGTGTACCGATCCCTAGCGAGTCGTGTCTGCTGTAGGCAGTAGGCTGTGTGTGCACAGCAATTGTCTACTGATACTGAAACTAAAACTGGGACGTACATAAAACCGTACATAAATAAACCAGAGAAGGCACCATCCGGAGGAGCTCCAAGCCGTGTGTCTGTGTGTGCCGCCATCTTGCACATACTTCCTATGAGCTGTGCTCGTAATCTGTGTATAAAGACAAGAGACAGTGATGTATAGAGCATGTCTCTCAGATAGCACTTGCTATGCTACCATTACGTCGGCACATTATTATGGCTCCTATTGCACTCCTACCATCCCTGGAGAGGGATCCCTCTTCTGGGTTCCTTCTCCAGGTTCCTTGATATTAGGGGGGGTTTCCCTGACCTTTGGGGGGCTAAGGTCAGGGGGCGTCCTTTAAGAAGCGGCCTGTGAAGCCCTTCAGATCTCTGGTCCAGGGCGTTCTAAACTGTTTGACCTGATGGGGATGTGGTGTTTCTAGGCTGCTTGGACGGCCGGGGAGTTTCCCCCACAGTGCCATCCCCCCAAACACAGACATGTTGCCATGGCTGAGAATATATTGTGAAATACACTCAATGATTATTCTGAAGACATGAAAAAAAACACAAGACTAAGCACGCGCGCGCGCGCGCACACACACACACACACACACACACACACACACACACACACACACACACACACACACACACACACACAGCCCACAGATAACCAGGGGTTATCAAAGGGTTTAGCGTCCTGTAGCTCTACGTATCTGGAGACGCAGCGGTGCAAAGGAGGAAATGAAGATCTCAAGGTAAATAAGTTTCTTCATTACTATTACCATATAAGCCTGCAAGTCTGCAAGTATCCATCACAGCTTGCACAACAGCAAAGATGTCTGTTTGTGTGTGTGTGTCTGTTTGTGTGTGTGTGTGTGCGTGTGTTTGTCAACATTAACTTTTTTATGAGGCCTTTTCCCTCGGATAAGTACATTAACCTTTTACTTGTCAAAGCATAAAAGTCACTTTTACGAGTAAAAATTTGTCGTCTTACAATTCAATTTTTTTTCCTGTTTGCGAATGGAGAATGTGGAATTCAAAAGTCCAACAGTTGCAATCATTCACACCATGTCAACCACATCACTAAAACAGCCACATCCCTCCTCTCAATCACACCACTTCTGAGCAATGTTTAAATCCTCACTTCTTCTCAATAGACTTTCCATCTTTAAACTGTTCAGGCAGTCCCATAGACCGGTCACTCTTCATGGAGACACAGCTCGGTCCAGGGGAGTCTGCTCTCTCCTGCTGCTCTGGGCTTCACCACAACACAGCTGTTACTCAGACTAATGATGAAGTCATGATATACATCCAAACAGTGTCACAAACATAGAAATGTTTTGGTAAGACTTTACAATAAGGTACGTAAAAACGTGGGTAGTTACTGAGGAACGAATGAGGAACGAATGATGAAAGACCAGGGCCCTAACTGGGGCCCTAACGGCGCCCTAAGTGGCGGTTACTCAGTAACTACTGAGGAGTTACTGGTAAACAGACGAGGGGATACTGTGTTCGTTACTGAGTAACGAATGATGAACAACTGGGGCCCTAAGTGACAGTTATGAATTATGAATCATTCTTTACTTATTCGTTCCTCAGTAACTACCCAATTTTTTGCGTACCCTTGTTTTAAAGTGTTACCAACACACACACACACACACACACACACACACACACACACACACACACAGACACACACACACACACACACACACACACACACACACACACACACACACACACACACACACACACACAGGAGTGAATGATTGAAGTTCAACATAAACGTGGTTTGCGTGGATGTTAACATCAAGTACTGGAACAACCCGTACTGCTTTTAGACCATACACACAATGTCTCTCTCTCTCACACTCACTCATTCAATCAAAAAGTTGTGATAGAAAAGTTGAAAAGCCGTCTGCTATATCTTTTATCTTTATATTCAATTAAAAAAAAATCGTGTGGGTTTGTGTGTGTTTGTGTTTGCATTCGTCCGTGAGTCAAATGAAGACATCTGATAAAAGTAGAAGAAAAACATTGTCACTTCCTGACACTGATGATATCAGATTGCAGGCTGATGATTGGTCAGAATTAAAACAAGTGACATGTTTTTTCCAGCTGATATAGCAGAGCCGACTCCCGAGTGCAGACGCATTGGAAGCTGTCAGGGAGGAACCCTGGTAACCATCTCTGAACCGGACCCTGGACTCTCTAAGGAACCTGAGGACATGTCTTTGGACCGGGAGGAGACCGGGAAGAGAAGATTTGGTAGGTGCCCTTTTGAGAGTATTTAAAATAAATAATTCAGTAAAAAAAAAGTGTTTTCAACTGCATACATATAAAATGTACTTTTAGAAAACTTTTTTAGCCAAAGGGTCCGACCTGATGAACCAGTGACCGTATATATTTATTCTAAATAAAGATGTGTGCGTTTGAGACAAAAAGCTCACATTAACCTCACTTGACTTGTGATTATGCCCATGAGTAACGGACTATTGATAGGCATCTCAAGTAGTTGTGTGTTTCATGATATATGTTCGTTATATACGTGGAACAGAGTGCAGAGAAACTTTAGGGAGCAGAACACAAGTTTAGTTTTCTCATGACTTATTATTAATGGTAGTGCCACGTGACATTAGAGTGACAATGGTTAATTTAATCGAGAATTATGTGTTTTAATAATGGCTTCTCATTTAACTGAAGTTATATCAGGTGTACTTTTGAATTTAACATAATTCTATAAAATTTGTCATTAATATGAGCATATCTTAAATCATCCCACAATACATGTCCTTGTGTTTTCTGCGTGGGCCGATGTGAAAGACCCTGGTGACACGCAGGCCACATGCAGGCCCCTCCATTACTGTGTGTATACGTATGTAATTCTGTGTGCATTACTGTATACCTATGTGTGCGTATATGACAATAATGAGGGGAATAATAACATGTATGCTAGAGATCAGTACTTGCTCTGCTTAAAGGTTGGGTAGGTGATTTGCGAAACGCCAGCAGATTTTGAAAATACACAACTCAAATGGTCCTACCCCCTCTCCTTCAACGCTGACTCTGACTCCACCCATTCCAAGTACCTGGACGCGCAATCATGCACGAGCGCGAACAGAGATGCGCGAGAGCGAGCCAGGCTAGCGTAGGTTTTCGTTTAACAACATGGCACTACATTCAGCTGTAAGTTGCACCCAGTACCGCGGGAAGTAGGAGTGCTGGGGGTGCTGCAACACCCCCTGTCCGAGGCCCTGTCTTATCACAGAAAACGATCATTTCTAAAAACTCCGGCCAAAGTGGAGATTTCTGAAAACGCCGGTTATGTGTTGTCGTGTCAACGGGGAGAAACGGGATTTTAGGTTCTGAAGCGTCACATTATGCACCAGGAAATGCTTAACGTCATGTGAGCGCCCGCTGTACCGTATTGGTCCGAATATAAACACAAACCCCATTGTAAGACGACCTATATTTGGAAAAAAGATTTGAAGACCAGATCCGTTTTTTATGAATAAATAAATTGTATTCATTGAAATAATATACGAAAATAAAAAGGCATCGACTAAAACACTGCATTGCCACTAAACAGTAGTGCAAATAGGCCCTACTGATGTGTAGGCCTACACCAAAGACTATTCCTGACACTCCTCTGCCCCGCTGTGTTCGCTCTGGCTGTGGTCGCTCCGAACTGTTTCGGCCCGTGGCAAAGCGAGTCATCCTCGCTGCTGTCCAAGGCATTTTGAGACGCAGCATTTATTTAATGCTCATATGACCTAGTGCTGAAAAAAGGTTATATGAAAAAGTGTGAGGGTAGCGGTGGTGCGCTAAACTTGTTCTGTGAGCAGCTGGATGTGAACGATCGATTTTCAACTGTCCGCGCATGCACTGGTGTAATTGAGCTGCGCTGCTATACATCTTTTTTTATCAATGTAACGAGTTGCGAGTCTAGTGCAGGCTGAGTTTTTTTTTTTCCCAGCACCCCCTGCTGAGAATACGTTCTCGCTGCAATGGTTGGACCAGATGTTATAAACATTAAACGGTCACATAAATCATTACTATTTTTAGAAAATGTATGTTTGTTTCATATAATTGTATTGGAAGTCCTGGTTTTCACTAGGGTTGCCGCGGTGTGGACATTTTCACACCGAGTAATACACTCGTCTCCACACCGGTATTACCGAGTATAAACGGTATAAACTTTGAAACTAGGTCAACCACCACACAAGCATCGGTTTTTAGACCCTTCTCGTCCTTCAGTTGCCGCCAACGTTCGAAAGCAGCGCCTAGGATTATTCTTGATTTCAGTTTTTCTCTTTCAGCGTTTTTATTATCAATTACTCTCTGAAAAAGAGTTTTCCTTCTCTTTGCTGGTGGTGGTGGTGGTGGTGGGGATGGTGGCGTCTTGTCTGCCATGGAAATTGTCTTCTACTGCTAGGTCCAAATGTGGATTAACTAGTTCCAGTAGCTACCGCAGGATAACAACAAACAGGAGCTTGCTCTGGGTCACGAGCTCTGGGTCACGAGTACTGCACGAAGGGGTCGCGCGCGGGGCGCGGGGGAGGGGGAGTGCAGTACGACCGTTTGATTGACGTACTTACTGTCCAATGCAACTCGGTGGCAATGGAAATGATTGGCTGGAGTTTTTCGAGCCCTGCCCGTTCCACAGATGATTGACTTGTTTAATTTTCATGTCAGTACTTCTAACTCAGCGGCTGTAAGCGGGTTATGATAAGGATTTCAAGTAATTTTGCAAAAATGGCCAAAAAAGCAAATCACCTATACAACCTTTAAGTGTTTTCTAAACACGAGAGCCACAGTACCAGTCATCACTTACTGAGGTGTTCTCAGTAGATGTCTTCAGGTATTTCTTCAAGACGGGGAGGGATTCTGCAGACCGTAGGGAGTCTGGACTGTGAATGACAGCCACGCAGTATGAATATATCAGTGTGTACATTACTCTGTGTGTCCGTGTGCGTGTGCTTTAGTGCGTTCGTGAGTCTGTGTGCAGTAGAAGAAAAAATGTTTCCTTACACTGATGGTATCAGAGTGCAAGCTGATAATTGGTTAGAATGATCACAAGTGACGTTGTTTTTCCAGCTGGTAGAGCAAAGAAGAAGGCTAAGTCCAGACGCCGTGGAAGCCGTCAGAGAGTAACAATGGTCACCATCTCGGACCGGGAGGAGACCAAGAAGAGAAGATTTGGTAGGTGCCCCTTTTATAGAGAATTTAAAAGAAATAATCCAGTCCAAAACAATGATCCAAAAAAGTATGATTTCCTCCAAATACATTTAAGATTTATGTTTAGATTTTTTTTTTGCCAAAGTGACCGTGTGTGTGTGTGTGTGTGTGTGTGTGTGTGTGTGTGTGTGTGTGTGTGTGTGTGTGTGTGTGTGTGTGTGTCCTACTCCTGAACAGCTCTATGGTTTCACATCACTGTCATTGTGAGCATCGGACTGCTGAGTATTCTCCTCATCTCCCTGCGCTTCAGTGAGTCTAAATCATATCCTCCTGAATAGAATTACAATACAGTATAATCGTATCATTGATTGTATTAATAGCAATGATAATGTTAAATATTGTTTTTGTTAGATTTAGTGATAATAATAGGGTTAGCACACATACACCGCACGCACACCCATAAACACAGCCTACACACACACAAACAATCCACACACACGTGCACGAACACACACGCACATGCACACACACTGCACACACGGGCGTGCTGATGCAGGCGTTTCAAGACAAGGGCAGCGCAGGACACCGCCTACACACACACCACACACACATGCACACACACACGCACACACATGCACGTGCATACACACACTGCACACACGCGGATGCAGATGTTTCAAGACAATGGCAAGATTGAGATAACAGCCCCGCCGTCGACACACTCTCCCACCTGAGCTGTCCATCAAAGACACTTTTTTGCAAAACCTTATTTTTCTTTAAACATTCTCCATCTCCTTGAGGCTCCAGAAATGTCTTGTGATATTGAAATCCCCCCTCCCCCCTGCCGACTGTATTAGTTGTTTTATTTTTCTTATGTTTTATGTGTAGGCTATGTGTGACTGTAGGCTACTGCCGCCTGTCTTGGCCAGATCACTTGAAGAGATGTTTAATCTCAATGACGCATTCTTCTGTTAACAAAAAAAAACATCTCTCACGTCAGGTAGCCAATGTACAATCTGCAATGTAGCCCTCACAACCCCCCCCCCCCTCACAACCCCCCCTCACAACCCCCCCCCCCCCTCAACCCCCCCCCCCCCCCCCCACACAAGCCTGTGCTTTAGTTCGCTATGGTTAGGTAGGTTGCTGCCTTAGCTGTTGTAACATGAACACATTTTTCAGCTGTTTGTTATTATTATTTCCAACTAACCAATAGTAGTTGCCATGCATTTTTTTTAGTATCAATGCACTTTGAGCCCTGAATAACAGTAAAAGCTATTGAATGATTGATTTGCATGCATAGTCTACTACACTTTCCATTAAACAAATACCCCTGTAACCCAACAGTTAGCTGAACATTATATGGTCGCATCCTTCCACTCCCTGTTTTCTCACCCTGTTTAAACAAGAAATCAACTGCATTTGTCCCAGTGTTTGTGCTATGGGAAATTAAAGGTCCCATGGCATGCTACTTCATGGATGCTTTAATATAGGTATTAGTTGGCCCCAAACACAGTATTTGAAGATGTTCCTGAAATTCAGCCGTGGTGCAGAATTACAGCCACTACGAGCCAGTCGCACATTGAGCTTTCCCCAAATATGCCGTTTCTGTGTCAGTAGCTTTAATGCAAATGAGGAGGAGAGAGGCGGGTCAAGAAGGAGGGTGGGGGTGTGGCCCTGAGCAGCTTGAGGCTACGGTACCATGCGCTCTGCTTACAGTGGATGTTTCACAATGACGAAGCATACAACAATCAATCCCTTTCTCCTCAATTTCATGGTTCATGTACTTCAGGGAGTCAAAGCCAAAGTTCCTTTCCCCCAATTCCTTCTCAACCATGGCGGAGATAACCCCAACTACAGTCTGGTTGTGGAATTACTAGGGACGTCAAAGAACCAACGTTTTATGCGCCATAGCATCAAAGCAGAACGGTTATCCAAACTACAAAGCACCACACATGTGGCGCTCGCATGGTCGTAGCTCATTGTCTGATTGGCAGACTGAATTTTCTGGGCGGGCCAGTCAGAGAAAGGGGAGGTAACTTAGCCCCTTATTATTTTTTATAGGCGAGCAGGATACCTAGTGCTCGTTTTACACCGAACGCAAGTTTTAGCCACTGGGAGACGATAGGCAGGCTAGGGGAACTCATATTAATGTTAGAAAACCTCATAAAGGGAGATTTTCATGCCATGGGACCTTTAAGCAATAAAATACCCTCTCCTTCTCCAGTATCGTTCGCGACGCCCTTCTTCGTCTTTTCTTCAATTTGTCTCTAACTCATGCTCTAATCTTTCATTGATCGATTCTTCGGATGTTGTGAATGCAACGGAATATATGATGCATCGTTGCAGTAACATTTAAGATGATGGCGATGAGTTCTGCCCGTTCTGCCTCCGTGCTGTCTGCGGTCAAACCAAAACAAACTACAGTTTCAGCGGCCGCACTTATCCCGCCTCATGCGAACTTCGACCATGCGTCCAATCCCGCCCTTTGCAAGCCCACCCCCCTTGATTCTGCTGATGTCTGAACGACATTGATGTCCGCATATAAAGCATCAAGTGTGAAAAACCCTCAGGGTCGAATCTTCTGATATATAAATACGGCAAACTTAAAAATATTATGCTTGCTTCATGAATTTAGGAGAAAATTATTATGCTTGCTTCGTTACGATATAGGTGAACCAATATATTATACGTTGTAACATTATAGGCAATTTTTTTTTTTTATATTTAATTATATTACATTATGATATGGTTAAATACAATATCGACCGGGGTTTCCATATTATAGCTATGGGTTTAAAAACTACTAGAGGTTGAGCGCAGGCAACGCACACACGGACACTCTAGTCTTACTTCTATATAATAGCAGGCCTGTCGCGCCAGTTACTCAAGTTGGTCAGTGTGCACGTGCCAAGCAGCCTGCAGCTCTCACACACACACAGCACACGCAAACGCATACATACACCGCAAGCACGCACATACACACCGCATCCACACACACCGAACAAACACACCACACACATACGCAGCTGTGCACAAACATACACGGAAGCACACACACACGCACGCACACACACCACTAGCCAATACAAAGGCAGCAACACACTCGCCCAGGTAAGAGGTTATGTTTTAACCGTAACGGCTCCGCCATCGACACACGCGCAGGTAAGAACACACTAGCATGCGCACACATCGCAGCGACACTCGCCCAGGTAACACGTTATGTTTTCAAACATAACGGCTCCGTCATCGACACACGCGCCCAGGTAAGACCACACACGCACACACCGCGACTCGCCCAGGTTAGACGTTATGTTTTTAAACATCTTACTGCTACAGAATAGCAGGCCTGTCGCACAGGTGAAGGTGCGTCCACACCAAACGCGAAGGGGCGACATGACTCCATACAAATTCAACGTAGAGACTCGATCAAAGGCCGGGCCTTTGATCGATTAGCCCATTAGCCCTTTATTGGGCTAATCTGAGGAGAAATCTATGCCATAAACAGAAATATTATAGGCCTTTATTACACGGGTCTTCTCAATGCCGTGGAACGCTCCGTTCACTTGCATGGGTAGTAGTCCCGTAACTTGTCAACCCCAGCGGCAGACTATTTCACTGCTGATCAACACTACGAATGCTGGTAACGAATAAATTGTGAAAAGACACACCATGTGAAGTTATTTTCCAAATAAGATTTGAAAAACTTTGGAAGTTTATTTACAACACTATTTACATGGTTTCGGAGTAGTACACTTTGACATTTTAATACAGTTCAGCGAGAAAGGCGACGAAGAATAAGAAGGGGGCGTTCCAGTCTGCGTGAACGGGAACCCCCACCACACGAGAACGCCCATTTGTGTCTGCAGTGGGATGATATAGAGTGGCGAAGTCACGCCCCTTCCGGTAGGGCTCATGGGACCTATGAGATCGAAAAATTTGAATGGGTGTCAATGGAGAGAAAATAATTATTTTCTGGTCCCGGTCTTTATATGCCCTGGATTACACATATGTTGTTTGTGGATTTAAAGGATAATTTTTTATGCAAAGAGTTCGACCGTTTATTGTGCAATTGTTCAGATAAGGCTGTAGAGAAAACACCACTAGAAAGACTACACGGCTCGTATGTGACGTCACGCTCCCTGCGACTGGCGTGGAGAAGACCGACAATCTTCCCATCGGCATAACTGAAACTCTGCACGTGCCCCGACTTATAATGGTTTTCACCTCTTTCGATGCTTTTATCCTCCCCTTGGAAAAAGCGGTAAAGTGTGGCAGAGAGATCGCCATCTCTGTGCCGAGTTCCAAGGGCGGGTGTGGTGACGTATATCATATGCGTCGAGAGCAGCGAAGAGCTGTAGTTCACAAAGCGGCCTCACATAAAACCTAAAATGATCAAACTTCTTCACGAACATTTTTAGTTTTCTTTGCATGAAAAATTATCATTTAAATCCACAAACAACATATGTATAACATATAACATATTGTGTTTATTTTACATTTATACATACCGATATCCATTTATGTGTGCATTGAAATGTATTTGTGGGAAGAGAGTAATTTATATATAAATCACAAAGTACATTTGTGAATCCTTCTCTGTGCATTCATTATTAATGAGACTGTTCTGACCCCATAGTTATTGTATTTGTTAGAATTTGTGTTAGGCCTACTAATATGAATAATTGTAACAATAGCAACGATAATGATATTGATAACTGTAGTTATTGCTATTTTAATTAGTATTAATATTATGGACTTTGTGTTTGGTTGGCTGTGGGTCCTGTGATGTTTAGAGACGATGTCGTTCTGTTTTAGAGCTCATATCTTCTGTACTCCTCTGTCCTGTCCTAGACTCACCGTCACCCTGGAAAGAGGGGAGAGAGCACTTACTGGATGAACTCGGTGAGGGTTTTATCCAAGTTATTAAATCAATCGCGTCATTAACATTAATTTCAAAAACACCCTCTGCTTCTGTGATTCATATTGTGGTCTACTAAGTTCAGGTTTCTATTGTCGTCTATTAAGGTCATGCTTCTATGTGGTCTGTTAAGGTCAGGTCTCAGGGTTGTGTGTCCGTAACGAAGACCGTAAGATAAGCAGTTCTCTGTTTGTTCAGGATGTTCTTTTACATTCAACAGATGAATTGACACTTCAGGGCTGGATGCTTCACGACAAGAGTCTCTACCGTGTTTCTACTACTAAGAAGGGCTGGAGGGCCAGTAGAGAAGA
Source organism: Gadus morhua (assembly GCF_902167405.1). NCBI lineage: Eukaryota > Metazoa > Chordata > Actinopteri > Gadiformes > Gadidae > Gadus > Gadus morhua. Next base: position 22,783 of record NW_021963956.1, on the reverse strand, counting down.
CTGTCAGAAGAGAAAGGCAGACCTGGTGGTCATCAACAGCAGAGAAGAACTGGTGTGTGTGTGTGTGTGTGTGTGTGTGTGTGTGTGTGTGTGTGTGTGTGTGTGTGTGTGTGTGTGTGTGTGTGTGTGTGTGTGTGTGTGTGTGTGTGTGTGTGTGTGTGTGTGTGAGCGTGCGTGTGGGAGAGACCAATTGTTTTTGTGAGTGAGTGAGTGATTAAGAAAGAGAGAGAGAGATGGAGAGAGAGAGAGAGAGAGAGAGAGAGAGAGAGAGAGAGAGAGAGAGAGAGAGAGAGAGAGAGAGAGAGAGAGAGAGAGAGAGAGAGAGAGAGAGAGAGAGAGAGAGAGAGAGAGAGAGAGAGAGAGAGAGAGAAAGAGATGGAGAGAGAGAGAGAGCAACATTGTGTGAGAGAGAGAGAGATTGTGTGTGTGTGTCTGTGTGTGTGGTGTGTGTGTGTGTGCGTGTGTGTGTGTGAGTGTGTTCATCTGTGTTGCATAACAACAGATGCTATTACCTTTGGAAACAGGCGTTTGTCAGCAGATTGATGGATACTTCCTGGATTGGACTGAGTGATCGAGAGAAAGAGGGGACCCACAAGTGGGTGGATGGTACCCCCATGACCGCAAGGTAAGGCTGAAGACTCTGTTCAGCAGCATCTCTTCTCTGAGAGTGACAGACTGACCTCCACTGTCTCTTCCTCGTGGTTCTCAGTTGGAGACACGTTAAACCACGCGATGACGGCGGAGCAAGAGACTGTGTCGTAGCAGGGGAGGACGGCTGGTCTGAAGAACCGTGTAAAAGACTGCACCACTGGATCTGTGAGAAGGTCCTAGACCTGGATCATCTGGAGGCTGAGCGGAACAAAGAGGGTCCGTAGACTTTGTTTGTGTTCATGAGTGGAGAACGGTTCCTCCTTTCTGTTCTCTGTGCCGTAGATACAGTAAATACACTCTTTAAGAGTTAAAAGGTTGTTGGATGTGTTTAGGTCTACCAAGGTCAGGTTTATATTGTGGTCTACCGAGGTCAGGTTTCTATTGTGGTCTTCTGAGGTCAGGTTTCTATTGTGGTCTCCTAAGGTCAGGTCACAAGGTTCAACCCTTTCTGGGTTCACCTGCACTAGTTTCTATTGGAGCTGCTGAACGGTTTGGCGTTCTTCTCTTCAAGCTCCGCCCCTGACCCGTTAACCTCTTCGTGGAGTGACTTCCCCTCCCTGGGTAATCTTTGTAGACACTGCTGTGATACTCAATCATGTATGAAAAGGCAGGTGAGAATACTGGTTGTCAATCCCCTGGATCGCCCTCTAGTGGACAGGTGTTAGGAGAGAGTGAAGGGAGTGTCTGACGCTGCATCTCTAGATCCGTGTTGTAGACGTTCACTCCTCTCCTCCTGGTTTCTTCAGGTTCAGTGATGCCCACGGAGGAGGAGGAGGAGGCCCCCAGCATCACAGAGTTCCACTCCTCTACCCACGTGTTGCCCGTGGGCCAAACGGCCCGCTACACCTGCCACGCCGGCGGCACGCCGGAGCCCACAGTAGAGTGGCTCCACAACGGCAGGCCCCTGGAGAGGGACGGCACAGACGACCAATCAGAGGCCTGGGTGGAGAGGGGGTTCCTCTTCGTCAGAGGTGGGAGGTACGGCGTGAACACGGTCTGCTGCATGGCGAGCAACAGCGCTGGCACGGCCAATCACAGCGCTGAGCTGCTTGTCTTTGGTAAGTCCTGGATCCAAGGAGAGATGTTTGTTGTTGATGTAGCAATAGTGTAACTATCATCACATGACCCCCCCCCCCCCACACATGTCATGTTCAGGAGAACAGTACTAGTGATGAATGAGTGTATTCATAACACTGTTGTTGATGTTTTCATAACATTGTTGTTGATGTGTTCATAATATTGTTGTTGATGTGTTCATAACGTTATTGCTGAGGTGTGTGTATCTATGTATGTGTACATATGTACATGTATGTATGTGTTCATATCTATGTATATGTACACAGAGCGCAGGAGAACAGTACTAGTGATGATGATGATGATGATGATGATGAAGAGCGGTTCAGCAGCTCATCATGTCTGGTTCTCCCTCAGATGCCTGTGACCTCACACTGGACCCCAACACGGCCCACAGAGACCTCTCTCTGTCTGAGGACAACAGGAAGGTGACGCGGGTTGGAGTGGACCAGTCGTATCCGGATCACCCAGACAGATTTGACTACTGGCGCCAGGTGTTGGGTAGAGAGGCTCTGACTGGCCGCTGTTACTGGGAGGTAGAGTGGGAAGGAGGGGTTAGTATAGGAGTGACATACAGAGGAATCACAAGGAGAGGACTGGGTGGTGACAGCAGGCTTGGAGCGAACAACAAGTCCTGGGTTCTTTATTGTTCTGATGATGGTCGTTACTCTGTCCGGTACAACGGTAGAGAGACAGCCCCCCCTCTCCGCCCCGCTGGCTCCACCAGAGTAGGAGTGTATCTGGACCGGCCTGCTGGCTCTCTGTCCTTCTACAGAGTGTCCCCAGGTGGAGGAGGGTCCTCAGACACACTGACACACCTCCACACCTTCTGGTCCTCCTTCACCCAGGAGGACCTCCTCCCGGGGCTCTGGGTATGGGGGGGGTCCTCAGCCTCTCTGTGTCGGTTGTAGAAAAAAAAACGGTGACCCCCCCCGGGCCCGGAGCCCCGGGCCCGGGGGGGGTCACCGTTCAGTGTGGTAAAAATTAAAATGCATCCCCCGGCGCGCACACGCGCGCGCACACACGCACACACACACACACACACACACACACACACACACACACACACACACACACACACACACACACACACACACACACTCAAACACACACACACAAACATATACACATGTACACACGTACTCAAACACACACACACACCCACACACACATACACACACACACACGCACACACACACCCACACACACATACACACACACACACACACACACGTTCACACACACACATACACATGAACACACACACATAGACACACACACACACAACATACATACACGCACACACAAACGCACACATATACACATACACATACATACACATACTCAAACACACACACACAAACATATACACATGTATACACATACTCAAACACGCACACACACACACACACACACACACACACTGAGAGGACTGATGACTGTCTCTGTGGCAATTATAGTCTCTCTCACAAACATGCACACACACACATAAACACACACATACATAAAAACAACATACACATACACACTGTGGCAGTTATAGTCTCTCTCTCTCTCTCTCTCTCTCTCTCTCTCTCTCTCTCTCTCTCTCTCTCTCTCTCTCTCTCTCTCTCTCTCTCTCTCTCTCTCTCTCTCTCTCCCCCCCCCCCCCCTCTCTCTCTCTCTCTCTCTCTCTCCTTTAAAGTATAACATGATAAACCATGAAAATACTTTTAAGATCTCCCATAGTTAGATAAGCACATTTATTATTTGAAATGTATATAAAATACCTATTGATGGTAAATGTTTGTATATTTTCAGACTTCACCAGTTTTGGTCTTAAGGGCTCTGATATCATCATATTTGTCATAATCCTGATTTACAACCTGATTTAATGCAGATTTTATGTTTTAATCATAATAACCAAGAGGTCTGTGGGATAATGTTGCATGTTGTAAATGACTTTAAACTGAATCTTGATATTTTGTGTTCTGTTTGGAACCAAGCGGCCGCAGAACATGTTCAGTTATTAAAGATACATGCACACCTGTTGATGATTTGTAAAGTCTGCTGCTTCTATTGTTTTAGTCCTTTGTTTTAGTGTTTATTGTGTACATGTGAGGGACTATTTTTCTGTCTTATTTGTTAATGAAGCATAATTGCAATAAACAACTCAGTGGATCCAACTGAATGTTCTCGTGTGTTCAGCCGATGATTTCTCGTTTTATTAATGAACAATAAGTCCATAAGTGCCTTAAGAAAAGTTATTAATCGAACAACAAATGTTTTTCTGATATTATTCTTGGACCTCCTCCCTGGGTTATGGTTGGGGGGGGGGGGGCTCAGTCTCTCTGTCGGTTGTAGAAAGAAACCACAGACAGACTGCCGGATACACACTCTCTAGTTGTGTTCGAAATCGTTCCCTATACACTCGTTCCCTATTCCCTATATAGTGTACATGATATAATGCACTATATAGGGAATAGGGAACGAGAATTCGGACACTACGCTGAACATTTCTAAAAGTCATTTGCGTCAGTAAATGCGGTATTTGTGTGAATTGATGCGCCAACATCATCTAAACAAACCGGGCTGGAGGTTGTATTGATGTTGAATGTTACATTTCCTTGTTCAAGTTTTTTTTAATTAATTTTGGATGTTAAATATTCTATGTTAAATCATACAAAATGGCATGCACCCTATTAAGTACATCCATGATAGGGAACGATTTTGAACACAGCTTCTGTCTCTCTCCATCCCCGTCTCCTTTGCGTCTCTCTCTCTCTCTCTCTCTCTCTCTCTCTCTCTCTCTCTCTCTCTCTCTCTCTCTCTCTCTCTCTCTCTCTCTTCTTTAAAGTATAGCATGATAAACCATGAAAAGACTTTTAAGATCTCCCATATCATCATTTTTATCATAATCCTGATTTACAACCTGATTTAAGGCAGATTTTATATTGTATTCATAATAACCAAGAGGTCTATGGGATAATGTTCCATGTTGTAAATTACTTTAAACTGAATCTTGATTTTTTGTGTTCTGTTTGGAACCGAACGGCAAACATGTTTAAAGATTAAAGATACGTGTACACCTGTTGATGATTTGTAAAGTCTGCTGCTTCTATTGTTTTAGTCCTTTGTTTTAGTGTTTATTGTGTACATGTAAGGGACTATTTTTCTGTCTTATTGGTTAATGAAGCACAATTGCAATAAACAACTCAGTGGATCCAACTGAATGTTCTCGTGTGTTCAGCCGATGATTTCTCGTTTTATTAGTGAATAATGCTTCCATAAGTGCCGTAATATTAATAATATATTAATCAGAAATTATAAATTTCTGATATTTTTCTTGGACCTCCTCCCTGGGTTTTGGTTGGGGGGGGGGGTGGTGCCTCAGTGAATCTGTATCAGTTGTAGAAAGAAACCACAGACAGACGGCCGGACACACACTCTGTCTCTCTTTCTCTCTCCCCGTCTCTCTCTCCGGCTCTCTCTGTCTCTCTCTCTCTCTCTCTCTCTCTCTCTCTCTCTCTCTCTCTCTCTCTCTCTCTCTCTCTCTCTCTCTCTCTCTCTCCCTCTCTCCGTCTCAATGTGGGACCGGCTCGTAGGCTGTGTGCTCCTCTCCATTGCGATACCTCCACTGTAAACAGAGCTCGTAGTGGCTGTCATTTTGCACCAAGGCTGAATTTCTTGAACGTCTTCAAACACTGTATTAAGGGCCCACTATCACCTATATATAAGAATCCATACAATCCACAAAGTAGCATGCCATGGGACCTTTAATGTCTTCCCTTTCCTGCGCTTCTGAACTTTGCTGCGACATTTACATTTTACATTTAGGGCATTTAGTAGACGCCTACAATAAGTCAAAGAAGAAAGACAATATATCTCTGTCGGTGCAGTAAGGATGTGAGAACCAAGTGCCAAGCACTAACAATCGCTAGGTTAACCCATTCCCTGAATCCAACAGAGAGGGTGAGGATAAGAGACTCTCCCTCTCCCTCCCTCCCCCCTCTCCTCCCTCACTCCCCCCATCTCTCTTTCCTTTGCTCCCCCCCGCCCTCTCTCCCCAATATATCTCTTATAGAGATATATTGGATATATTCAATATATATCCAATATATCTCTTATAGAGATATATTGGATATATTCAATATATATCCAATATATCCAATATCCTTCACTCTCTCTCGAAGGCTAGGCTGTGCTCACTGAGTCTGTACCTAGTAAAGGATTTCCTTAGTTTTGGATCAGTCACAGTTAAATGTGCTTTCCAGGGTAGGCTACCAAGAGGTTGTCAAAATTAATATGAGTAAATAACATAATGCATAAATGTATTACTTTTAACTATTACGTATTTAAGTGCTCTCGTAGTTCATTATCGTGAATGTTGTAGCGTACATGGGTCGTCGGAGGTTCCATGGCGATGTGTTCGTCATCAAATTTACAATCTAAAATATGCCATCGCTTTCTGTGATAAGTTGCTCAACTTGTGATGTTGTGATAGAATTTAAACACTAATTTAGACTAATATTGTCGGCAGGAAGAGCGCCTCGAACTAAATGAAAGTGGGGCTTTGACAATAAGCGAATGCGCGTTCACGCGAAGGGGGGTCGTAATATGCGGGGGGGTCGAAATTCGGCACAACACCGGCTGCGGTCAGCGACCCGCGGTTCACCGGGCGGCCACACGGGGGCGCTGCGGTCCTGCTGATCTCCTCAGCACCACGACGCTGAGACAACAGTAGACCAGAAATGGAGTCAACCTATATGTCCACCGACATACTCTAAATTTACATTAAAACAGTATACTATGTTTATAATTTATGATTGCATTTTGTGTGTGTGTGTGTGTGTGTGTGTGTGTGTGTGTGTGTGTGTGTGTGTGTGTGTGTGTGTGTGTGTGTGTGCGTGCGTGCGTGCGTGCGTGCGCGCGTGTGTTTCATCTGTTAAAATCTATTCAAATGAATCTCCACCGAGGTCTACTAGGGCTTTCTGGAGGCTCTTATGCCCGTTCGGTTGCTTCACTTATTTCCACTTCAACAATGGACGCGACTGCCTTTCTGAATTCCCATTGGTCGAGCGGGTCCGCCTCCTCCCTCCCCTTCAGTCCCGCCGGATCAGACCTTCAGGAGCCCAGAACATGGACCTATTAAAGAGTCCTATTAAAGCGTCTCGGTCCCAACTACATGTAGAACCAGAGCTAGAAATGTAGTGGTCCAGAAGCAATGCTTACTTTCGCTGTCTTTCCTTTTAATTGCATACGGCGTATGGTACAATCTCAAACTCGAACAATTAATCCACAGGATGATTAATCATTCACTTGTTCCGATATTTAAACCGATTTTTCAGAAATCAGTTTGCGTTTTGTTTCGACTGCGTTTTACTGTTCGAGCCTATTCACTTTAATCCTATCTCAATTCATATCATCGTATTTAAATTCAAATTAAACACAAGTAATCAAGTGAAAAGTGGAAGAAAAAATATTGCCTCCCAGGTCAATGAAGTGTTGCGCATTAGATGGACATTCATACACATTAACATTATATTAATAATGTGATAATAATGTTTATTTAAGTTATTCATATCTTGGAATACTTAAGGAAGCAGTTTCATTAAAATGTTCACTTGATCAACAGAAGACACATTTAATCTCACTAAATCATTCCTGGATCAGACATCCTTGAGAATGTAAAAATGTATTTTAATAAAATGATGGATTAAGGAATATATAGTTATGAGAATGAAACCGTATTAACATTTACATTTACATTGAGGGAGTTTAGCAGACGCTTTTATCCAAAGTAAAATTTTCCAAAATACATTAGTCAGCAGAAAGAGAAACAACAATATATCTCTGTGGGTACATTAAGGATGTTCATAGAACCAAGCACTAACCATCATTTGGTTAACCCATTCAACAAGTTGAAGTGGGAGCAGTACACGGAACTCATTCAGAAAAAAGGACAGCAAAGGCTTTAATTCGGTCCATTTGATGTAGACTGCAAAATGGCTAAGATGTTCTGCACTTCTTATGTGGAGAGTGTCTGTACCTTCTGCATAATCTGCTGGTTCGGCAGCACAGCAGAAGCACAGGAGAGTAGGCTTTGGAAAATAGGGACCACTGCCAGCTGTTAGGTACTCATTTAAATAGTCTTGAAAACACCTACAGAGAGAGTTCAGAGTAAAGCAGAAAATAATTTAGAAAAAACAAAAAAACCACTTTTTTCCACCTTTGAACTCTTACCCTCAGGTAGCAGGTCTCGATACCCAGCCCTCTCCAAAAATAGGACAAAACAGTCACTCATTCCACAATCCATCTATCTATCTATCTATCTATCTATCTATCTATCTATCTATCTATCTATCTATCTATCTATCTATCTATCTATCTATCTATCTATCTATCTATCTATCTATCTATCTATCTATCTATCTATCTATCTATCTATCTGTGATAGTAATATTCTAACAGTATTCATCAGTGATGGTAATGTTTTAAGAGTATTTGACTTCAGACTTTTCAACTTGGTCAATTTTAACCGTTAACCTGCGTTCAAACTTATTTTTCGAACGGAAATTATATTTTCAGAATCCCACTTTAATAGTTTAATTGAATACCGGATTGTATTTCCCGTTGGTCTCCTTGACGTTGAGGCTAGAGTGTGAGGACGTTCTTGACGCTTTAGCCCAAGGTGGCTATCCCTAAAGCTAACCGTTGCAGACGTCACAGAGCTTAAACAACGTCAATATGTGGCCTAGAAACACAATGTCAAGCTTAAACGGTTCCTACTATGTTCACTGGACCGTGGAGTCGGTCGGACCGAGTCGCAGGGGCGGTACAGTCTGCGTCAGGTACGATGTACCACAATGTATTTATTACCAAATAACTACTGTTTATGAATGACCAATGTCTAAATGTCGGTTTAGTTATCACGTAGCCTGTAGCCGACCTGAATACCGGTAGATCATTTAGACACCTGAACGTAGCATTCATGCTAACAACACAAGCTAGGCTATAATGTGTGATTTCAACGCATTGAAATTGTGTGTATAAACTTTTTCGGACTCACATTTTAAAGGCTTAACTGAATCTTCTCTTCACCTTATCGAAGACTTTGTGTTTTATCTCACAACACCACTGGAAGTCTGTCTTAGTGGGCTTGGAAGGTCAGGAAAAACAAAGGAAAAGTCACTAATCAGTCGTCACCTTTTCAGTGGAGTTCCAATGTACCCGAGCGATGCTATTTTTTTTAACTGAAGCTTGTAGATGAAAACGAGCTGGAACTAAAGGCGTTGAGTATGTTTGGTGTAATGAGCTCACAGGAGTCCCAGTGTTCTGCTCTCTGCGCTTTATTAAAACATTCCTGGACACGACGTTCGGTGATCATGAGTGATGTGATGATGAGAGTTGATCAGGAGCCCGTCCTCTGGCCGGGTCACATGGGGCTCCAGGTGGGAGGTCAGAGGTCAGAGCCCGTCCTCTGGTCGGGTCAGGGCCCCAGGGGAACCAAGAGGGAGCAGGGCCCCGTGGGGGCCGGTGAGGTTGTTGTGGGGGGATTCTATAGAGATTGTAGTCGCGGATGATGAGTGTGGGTGTGTGTCGTAGGTACGACCAATCCTGCAGCTTGTGGCCCCCCCTAACCTTATGGTAGGTGGGTCGATAGTATTTTAAGACTGCAGGATTGGTCGGGGAGGGGATGGACTGTGGTTTGATATCTGGAGGGGGTAGTGTAGGGGGGGGGCAGTGGGGGCCGGAGGGTTGGTGTCAACAGTGACCTGGTAAGAAGGTTGTGGGGGGAGGCGGGAGACTTTTGGTCAGTTGGGTTCGTTGTGGTCGTGTTGACCTTAGTAGGCCCCTTCATCATTGCTCTTAGATTTTTCGCCAGGCCACTGGTGACACCTATGAGGGAGGGGGGGGGGGGAGTCAACAAGGTCCACAATGAGGTTGGTGCATGTGTGTGATCTAAGGAGGGGTCTGCTGGGTGTTGGTGTGTGGGGTGTGGTGGAATCTGGTGGGGAGTTATGGGTATGAATGACCTGTGCGTCTAGGTGGATGATCGTCTCCTTGCGGGGGTTGGGAGTGGGAGAGGTTGGAGTCAAGTGTCTGGATGGAGTGAGGGGGGACTCTGGAGAGAGGGTGGTGTATGGTGGTGTGTTGGTTGTTGCTCGGTCCTCTGAGGTGGAGGTTCATCTGGTGGGAGGATTTCTGACTGGGTGGAGCGGGGGAGAGGGTGGGGATGGGTGGGTGGGGGGTTGGTTGAGTTGGGGGGGGGATTGATCTGAGGTGGTGTGGAGGGTGTGTGGTGCGACTCTGTGGGGGTCCTGGCTCCTGCTGCAGGTAGGGAAGGTGGGGGCCCTACCCCTCCCCCTTATCCTTGAGGGAGGGGGGAGGGGGAGGGCTGGTTGTGTGAGGGGGGGTCTGTTGTGTTTCTGGTTGTGTGTATAGTTGTGAGCTCCGTCAGTGTGGGGCGTGGGCCTGAATAGAGTGATCTAGGGTGTGTGTGGGTGCTGGTTGGGGAGGCAGAGGGAGGGGGGGGGGGTCTGTGTGGCTGAGTGTGGGCTGTGGAGGTGTCGGTGAGGGGAAGGTCCAGGCTCGAGGTGGGGTGGAATGGGGACTGGTCGGTATGGGGGAGGGGGGGAGTAGGTTGAGGGGGTGTGGGTTGGTGATGAGTGGTGAGTGAGGGGCGGACGGTGTATGGAGTAGTGTGTGTTCTAGTTGATGGAAGGTGGTGGCTAATAGTCTGTGGCCCAACCTCTTGTGTGCCCAGTTGGTAGCGGTCTTAAGTGAGAGTGTGTTGGTGGGCTGGGGTGTTTGTGTGTGTTGTCTATTGTGTGTGTGTGTAGTGTTCTTTTAGGATCAACATGTCATTGTGCATCCAGGTGTTGGTGTTGTCATTATTTCTTTGTGATGTGGTGTCTGTGGGTGATGGGTTTGATGAAGTGGGATCGTTTGTGGACCTGTCGTGACATCCCCCTGGGGAGTTCCCGGGAGGACACCGCTCTGTCCGCTGTGTCCCTGTGGTGCAGGGCCTGGAGTATTTTAAAATATACTTTGTCTTTTCCACGGGTTGGGCCATCTGGTGCAATGTACCGGGTGTGTGTTGGTGGTGGTGGGAGGAGAGGACGGGTGGAGGGTGGAGGTGGTCTTTGTGGTCTGAGTGGTTGTGTGTGTGGGTGTGTTGGTGTGGGTCTGGTGTGTTCTGTGGTTTGATATGTGTGTGTGGGTCTATTGTGGTGATGGTGGGTGTGTGGGGGTCTATACTGAAGGCTGGGGGGTCTATAACGGGATGTAGGTGTGGGAGGTAGCGTGCGTCTGTTGTGTGCGTGGTAGTGTGGCTGTGTGGTGTTAGCGATTGGTGTAGGTAGGCCTCCAGGGTGAAGACACTTCAATACAGATAGATCTATTTCAAAAGGGTGGAGCTGTGAGGGGGCTCTGACCTGCTGACGGTGACGGTGGTGGTCCCGTGGTGGGTAGAGGAGAGGGTGGTGGTCCCGTGGTGGGTAGAGGAGAGGGTGGTGGTCCCGTGGTGGGTAGAGGAGAGGCTGGTGGTCCCGTGGTGGGTAGAGGAGAGGGTGGTGGTCCCGTGGTGGGTAGAGGAGAGGGTGGTGGTCCCGTGGTGGGTAGCCTGAGAGGGTGGTGGTCCCGTGGTGGGTAGAGGAGAGGGTGGTGGTCCCGTGGTGGGTAGAGGAGAGGGTGGTGGTCCCGTGGTGGGTAGCCTGAGAGGGTGGTGGTCCCGTGGTGGGTAGAGGAGAGGGTGGTGGTCCCGTGGTGGGTAGCCTGAGAGGGTGGTGGTCCCGTGGTGGGTAGAGGAGAGGGTGGTGGTCCCGTGGTGGGTAGAGGCGACAGCAGGACGGTCCCTGGTAACTGCTGACGGTGACACAGCCAACGGGCCAATAGAAACACACTTCTATTGGAAAGGATGAAAAGTACATCAGAGTAAATAAAAGGGGGGGTCTGAGGACCCCGCCCGCACACACACGCATAGAAGTATATATATATATATATGTGTATATATATATATATATATATATATATATATATATATATATATATATATATATATATATATATATATGTGTATATATATATATATATATATATATATATATATATATATATATATATATATATATATATATATATATATATGTGTATATATATATATGTGTATATATATATATATATGTGTGTGTTCTGTTACATGTATGTTTTCTCCTGTGTAATTCAGTCTTTTATGTTTATTGATGGTCCTCTGATGCCATCTACTGGCGGACTTTGGTATTGTTCTGGAACACGTTCTGATATGCATGCCTTTCACTCCATTACACTACATTCACTTGATCGGAAAGCATGGTACTCGCACTCGTCTTCATAATTGCGTCTCCTCTGGTTTCAAGTTGGCCTTTGAAAGCATCGTTGGTACGTTATCTGTATTGCTATGTTAAGGGGGTTTGATGTATAATGAGATGAAGGAAACTTTGTAAACAAATTAGATGGATGGATATTCTTACATTAGCAAGCTAACTTAGTAGCTAAGCTCATTTTACAGCATTCTGTTATTCTCATACTGAAATGCTGTACTTCCAATCCTCAGTTTTAGGGGGGAGGGGAGGGGGAGAGGAGGAGAGGCTGGGGTCAGTGGGGACCATTGGACTATGCCAGGTGAGCTAGGGATCAATACACGCTGGGTAATGGTTCTGCTGGGGGCATCTAAAACAGTGTTGGAGGGGGTGAGTGAGGGGGAGAATGAACTTGGGCAGTAAAGGAGAACAGTTTTGGTTGTTTATTATTTGAATCAGTGCTAATATCACTCTGCTTGTTGTTCCCAGGAGCAGGTTCTGCTAGTCGGGAGAGTGGTGGAGAAACCGAGAGGGGATAACGGGAGGTTTAAACGGTAAAGTGAGTGTGTTGGGGTGTCTAAGAGGGGCTAGGGGGACCTGTGGTGGTGTAGGGAGCGGTGGGACGCCCTACTCCCCCTGAGTAGCGGGGGGGTGGGCGGGGGGGGGCCCTACTCCCCCTGAGTAGCGGGGGGGGGGGGGGGGGGGCCCTACTCCCCCTGAGTAGCGGGGGGGTGGGCGGGGGGGCCCTACTCCCCCTCAGTAGCGGGGTGTGGGCGGGGGGGCCCTACTCCCCCTGAGTAGCGGGGGGGTGGGAGGGGGGGCCCTACTCCCCCTGAGCAGCGGGGGGGTGGGCGGGGGGGCCCTACTCCCCCTGAGCAGCGGGGGGGTGGGCGGGGGGACGCCCTACTCCCCCTGGTGAGTAGCGGGGGGGGGGGCGGGGGGGGGGGGCCGAGGTGGTTAACAGGGAGTGTAGTGTGGTGATGGAGGATGAAGTCAGTCGCTTGCCGTAGCCTAGTGGGCTACGGCAACAACAATTACCCTCAACAATCGTGTCCACAATTTGCCGCGAAACCCATGAAACCCAAACCCCGAAACCCGCCTCCACAGCGGCACGCGTGGATACTGTAACACGCTGTTTTACGTTGAAATGCTACGTATCCAGTGTTCATGGAAACGTACACCGTCAACGTTTTTTCTTGGCGACTGGGTTGCACACACACACACACACACACACACACACACACACACACACACACACACACACACACACACACACACACACACACACACACACACACACACACACAGGACAGAGCAGACTGAGCGTCTCGGTCCCAACTATATATAGAACCGGAACTAGAACTATAGCGGTCCCGAAGCAGTGCTTAGCTTCGCTGTCTTTGCTTTTGATGTGAAACTGGTTTTTTGTACAATCTCAAACTCGAACAATTAATCCACAGGACGATTAACCATTCACTTTTTCTGATAGTTTAACCGATTTAATCTCTCTCTCGCTCTCTCTCGCTCTCCCTCTCTCTCGCTCTCCCTCTTGCTTCCTCAAGTACTTCCCCTTCCAACAGTTCGGTGTGTGTGTGTGTGTGTGTGTGTGTGTGTGTGTGTGTGTGTGTGTGTGTGTGTGTGTGTGTGTGTGTGTGTGTGTGTGTGTCTCTCTTTATTTAGGCCCCGTCCACACGAAGCCGATTTCATGGCGAAACCGCAAAGGTCTTGTACGGTTCGGCCTTCCGTCCACACGAAGCCGGCGAATCCGCTGACCGAAACCGCAAACTTCTGAAACCACCCTCGGAGGTGGTTTCAAATCAATCCGGTTTCGTTTTGGTTTCGTGTGGACGCCTGAAACCGACTGAAACCATAAACCATGACGTCATCGCCCCACCCCTCGACCTCCTAGCCAATGGCTCTTAAGCCCGCGGAGTCTCAGAAATCATAACAAAAAAGATGATGGCGGACTACAAGCTTGTAATCGTTCTGCAGCATATCATGTCCCTTGTTGGGTTGCTAAGCCATTATTTATTGAGAATCTAGTTCGCCATCGTAGAAGAGCTGTTTGTTTGTGTTGTTAGTGGTTCGGGGGGCAGCCTTTATGCGCATGCTCGCCTCTTCTTCTTTTGGATTTGTGTACCAGAAGCAGCGCCCCTTATGGGCCTGGAATGTTTACTACAGCGTTTCTATAGATCTATCCGGTTTCGCTTGGCTTCGTCTTTACGGAGATACTTCGAAACCGGATAGATCGAAACCGTAACGGTTTCGCCCGTTTCGGCTTCGTGTGGACGGGGCCTTAGAGGTGGTTAGGTAGCTGAAGGTCTTCTTCTGAGGCTCTCTGTTGGTGGCGTCCTAAGATGGCGTCCTCAGCTGTCTGATGAAGACGAGGTGTTTCTCGCGTGCAGGCGCTCACACGGCCCAGGGAGGTATCACATCCTCACACAGGATGAGGTGTGGGTGGAACAGGAAACCACACACAAAAGTAATGCACGCACAGTATGTAGGCTTAATGAATAACAAATAACACTAATTAACAATTAACGCTACTTTGAATTTCATGGCTGCAGCATTTCACAGATTCATACATTAAAGGATCATCACAAAGCAACCGCAAAGGCAATGCACGACAGAGGAGCAACGGCATGAAACTGAAACACTGAACTGAAACGACTGAACACTGAACTGAAATTAATTTAACAAAACTGGATTAAACAACACAAAATTAAACAAAGAATTAAACAGAATCGAATTCAACCAAAATAATTAAACAAAGTGAATTAAACTGAACAGAATTAATATGAATGGATAAAACGGGACGGAAATCAACTGGACAGAATTCAGCTGATAGAATGAGGCTGAACCACTCAGAACCAGCTGAGAGCAGAACCGGCAGAGAGCAGAACCAGCTGAGAGCAGAACCAGCTGAGAGCAGAACCAGCTGAGAGCAGAACCAGCTGAGAGCAGAACCAGTAGAACCAGCTGAGAGCAGAACCAGCTGAGAGCAGAACCAGCTGAGAGCAGGACCAGCTGAGAGCAGAACCAGCTGAGAGCAGAACCAGCTGAGAGCAGAACCAGCTGAGAGCAGAACCAGTGGAGAGCAGAACCAGCAGAACCAGCTGAGAGCAGAACAAGTGGAGAGCGGAACCAGCTGAGAGCAGAACCAGTAGTGAGCAGAACCAGCTGAGAGCAGAACCAGTAGAGCAGAACCAGTAGAACCAGCTGAGAGCAGAACCAGTAGAACCAGCTGAGAGCAGAACCAGTAGTGAGCAGAACCAGCTGAGAGCAGAACCAGCTGAGAGCAGAACCAGCTGAGAGCAGAACCAGTAGAGCAGAACCAGTAGAGCAGAACCAGTGGAGAGCAGAACCAGCTGAGAGCAGAACCAGCTGAGAGCAGAACCAGTGTAGAGCAGAACCAGCTGAGAGCAGAACCAGCTGAGAGCAGAACCAGCTGAGAGCAGAACCAGCTGAGAACAGAACCAGTAGTGAGCAGAACCAGCTGAGAGCAGAACCAGTAGTGAGCAGAACCAGTGGAGAGCAGAACCATTGGAAAGCAGAACCAGCTGAGAGCAGAACCAGTAGAACCAGTGTAGAGCAGAACCAGCTGAGAGCAGAACCAGCTGAGAGCAGAACCAGCTGAGAGCAGAACCAGTGGAGTAGAACCAGCTGAGAGCAGAACCAGCTGAGAGCAGAACCAGTAGAGAGCAGAACCAGTAGAGAGCAGAACCAGTGGAGAGCAGAACCAGCTGAGAGCAGAACCAGCTGAGAGCAGAACCAGCTGAGAACAGAACCAGTAGTGAGCAGAACCAGTGGAGAGCAGAACCATTGGAAAGCAGAACCAGCTGAGAGCAGAACCAGTAGAACCAGTGTAGAGCAGAACCAGCTGAGAGCAGAACCAGCTGAGAGCAGAACCAGTGGAGTAGAACCAGCTGAGAACAGAACCAGCTGAGAGCAGAACCAGTGGAGAACAGAACCAGTGGAGAACAGAACCAGCTGAGAGCAGAACCAGCTGAGAGCAGAACCAGTGGAGAACAGAACCAGTGGAGAACAGAACCAGCTGAGAGCAGAACCAGTGGAGAGCAGAACCAGTAGAACCAGCTGAGAGCAGAACCAGTAGAACCAGCTGAGAGCAGAACCAGCTGAGAGCAGAACCAGCTGAGAGCAGAACCAGTGGAGAGCAGAACCAGTGTGGAGGGTCAACCTACCGCTGGTGGAAGAGCTGAGAAGGAGCAGGGGGAGCAGCCATGTGCTGGACCTCATGGTGGCTCCTGAGACAGACCCCCCAGTCCAGACCCCCCAGACCAGACCCCCCAGACCAGACCCCCCAGACCAGACCCTCCCCTCAGACCAGACCCCCTAGACCAGACCCCCCAGACCAGACCCCCCAGACCAGACCCCCCAGACCAGACCCTCTCCTCAGACCAGACCCCCCAGACCAGACCCCCCAGTCCAGACCCCCCAGACCAGACCCTCTCCTCAGACCAGACCCCCCAGTCCAGACCCCCCAGACCAGACCCCCCAGACCCTCTCCTCAGACCAGACCCCCCAGACCAGACCCTCTCCTCAGACCAGACCCCCCAGACCCTCTCCTCAGACCAGACCCCTCAGACCAGACCCCCCAGACCAGACCCCCCAGACCAGACCCTCTCCTCAGACCAGACCCTCACAGCTTGTTCCTCACAGAGAGAAAACTAACTTGAGATCTCTTCTGCTTCTTCCTGCTCACTCACTGTCTCACTCTCTCTCTGTCTCACTCTCTCGCTGTCTCACTCTCTCGCTGACGCACTCTCTCTCTGTCTCACTCTCTCTCTGTCTCACTCTCTCTCTGTCTCACTCTCTCGCTGACGCACTCTCTCTCTGTCTCACTCTCTCTCTGTCTCACTCTCTCTCTGTCTCACTCTCTCTCTGTCTCTCTGTCTCTCGCTCTCTATCTCTCCTCTCTCGGTCGTTCAGGAGGTGGCTAATGACACCACTACCTTATAAGGGGGATGTTACCATACTCTATCTCTCTCTGTACCTGACTCTAAGGTGTGTGGTTGTGTGTTTTGTGATGTGTGATGTGTGTGTGTGTGTGTGTGTGTGTGTGTGTGTGTGTGTGTGTGTGTGTGTGTGTGTGTGTGTGTGTGTGTGTGTGTGTGTGTGTGTGTGTGTGTGTGTGTGTGATGTGTATTGTGCGCGAGCAGTGCATTCATAACATTCGTTTTCACAGAAATCACGTGCCCGCGCTGAGAGAGTCGTTTCCCGGGTTTTTTCCACTGCGAGTCAACGGTGTCGCAGCGAAGAGACTTTCTTTGACTTCCTTTCACCTGATTAACTTGTTTTAGAAACACTTTAACCTCCGTTTCTTCCCTTACATTTAAACTTTTACAACTTTATACCGTATGGACGCAATATAATCCCGGAGTAGATACGATAAGGTAAGGTAGGCCGACAGTTTACTACCGTTTATATTGTCTTTCGGTTATGTATATGATAAAGAACAACCAGTTTACTAGCGTTAATATTGACTTTAGGTTACTAGTATATAATATTGACCTCATCTTGGTATGTGTCTCCGTGTATCGCTTATCAATTAAAGACAGAGTTTACTGTAGAGAATACATTAGTTAGTTCATGTTTCACTGCTTTTCTGACCCGTGTGGTAAATTGAACACTGCGTTCAATATTCAAGAGATTCGTTTGTCTTGATGCTACTCCGAATTAAAGGAAGGACGTGACAGAAGTCCTTTCAATGTGGTGATATTTAAAAAAGTTATATATTTGTGCGTATTGACTATCGATGTGTTGAGCTTCACCAGTTGATCTATATTGAATCTGTGGTTCAGTAAAGGGACAGAATTCAGACTTTGGTCCATTGGAGAAATTATTCTAACGTTCTTTACTTTAATTGTACCGCAATGCATTTTTTAAGTCTATTGTATATCTTTTTTGCGTTGTAGTTTAAGCACAGTTACAGTCTCCAAGGTGTTTAATAATTCATCGGTCATCTGCTGTGTACTGTAGTGAGGGCAGTGTGGTTATGTTGTGGGGTTCATATTGATGGTCTATGACGTCCATAATGCTTTAGTGTGACGCAGTCTCAATGACCTCTCTCAATAAACAGCTGAAGTTCAAAAGGCAATTGAAGTGATGGATGAGTTGTGTTTGTGTCCAGGTCTCTAGTCTACTATGGATGAGGAGAGAGAGGAGGGGGGTACTACCTCTAAGACCACTCTGTCTGGGGAACATGGCCGCCGGAGCAAAGCTAAGAGGTAAGAAGAGGATCTCTCTGTCTGTGTCTGTTGTCCATCTCAGAGCTCAGCAGTGATGCATCTTGACTCCATCATTAGTCTGAGTAATAGGTGTGTGTGTGTGTGTGTGTGTGTGTGTGTGTGTGTGTGTGTGTGTGTGTGTGTGTGTGTGTGTGTGTGTGTGTGTGTGTGTGTGTGTGTTGAAGCCCAGAGCAGCAGCAGAGAGCAGACTCCCCTGGACCCAGCTGTGTCTCCATGATGAGTGACAGCTCTATGGAACATCCTTTTAACTTTAAAGATGGAAATCAGTCTATTGAGAAAAGGTAAGCATTGATTAGAGATGATGATTTGGGCTGAAGTCTTAAATTCAACCAACTCTCTGACCAATCGATTGGTCGATGGTGAAAAGATGATTATAAAACAATGTGCAAGTTATCTCTGGATCAACATAATCTACCACAGTGCGTTGTACTCTACCTGCTAGCCTCAATATCACATAAGGGCTGTTTGGAGAAGGGCAGTGGGTTTCAGACCCCCTCTCGGTCCGAGTGGACTCGGTTAGGGCAGAGCTTCAATATGAAGCAGACAGCGGACGAGCCACGGAGCGTCGGGCAGCGTCGTTTATAGACGACACCACCGAAGAATTGATTATAGCTTTTATCTGTGTGTAATATTTCGGGGCCCACTGGATGCTGCTGGGATTAGTGACAAGAAGCCAATTCTGATGTGTTCCCACTCAAAGCCTAGCGAGCGTTAAACACGAAGGGGGATGAAGAATCGCAGACGTATTAAGAAAAAAGTACTCATGCCACCATTTTAGCTGATCTGCCCACAAACTTACTCTACACTTTGCATGCTTTTTTGTCGTCCTTTTTAACCAAATGCTGCCAGATGGATGACTTTGTTGGAATCAATGAGTTAGTAGCGGAGTAAAGGTTCAGTAAGTTAGGACTAGCGGTCTTCCTTATGGGCCAGTTCAACGTTGAGGAACCCGGGGGTTTGACCTCTTGTCGTATAAGTCTTATCGTTTATTAAACCATATGATTATTTAAACAGAAACTATGGATCCTTCAACCTTATTTTTATTCATAATTAATGTTATTTATAACCCAATATAGCCCAATAGACAATACAGCCATTTTCTGACCAAAGAGAATTTGGTCCGACAAGTGCATATCGATTAACCAGTCAACCAACCGACCAGAACTAGACAGCCCTAGAGATTATATCGGTACAGCTTCTATCAAACTGACAGAAATCCTGTTTCTTGTTTTCTAAAAGAGTCCAGCAGCAGAGAGCAGACTCCCCTGGACCCAGCTGTGTCTCCATGAAGAGTGACTGGTCTATGGGTCATCCTGTTACCTTTAAAGATGGAAATCAGTCTATTGAGAAGAGGTGAGGATTCATCACACATTATAAAGGTACCGCTTCCATCAAACATCCATAAATCCTAGTTCTTATTTTTCTCGACGAGTCCAGCAGGAGTGAGAAGGCTCTTGTTATCAGACTTTACTGTGTGTGTGTGTGTGTGTGTGTGTGTGTGTGTGTGTGTGTGTGTGTGTGTGTGTGTGTGTGGTGTGTGTGTGTGTGTGTGTGTGTGTGTGTGTGTGTGTTCTCAACAGACACCAGGATAGGTCAAAGGTCACCAGTGCTCAGTCTGTACAGCAGCATCAAACAGAGCTGGAGATGAACCAGGAGGAACTGGCTGACACACTGGGGGGGCGGTGAGAGACTCTTACTTTGAAGACAGAGGAGACTCTTATTTTGAAGGGCAAAACAGATCTGATCTGAAAAAGAGAAGAAATCATATTTTTAAGGAGCAGTATCTTTCCTCTTTGGGGTTAAATGGTGTAGGGTTAATGGGTATCAGGTAAATGGTTTTGTCCATATATGCAGAGTTATGTTGGGGGTATCAGGTTAGATGTTTTGACCAAGATATGTAGGGTTATTGTGGGTCTATCAGGTTAAATAACAATCATTATACTGCAGACCAACAGCAGAACGACTCAGTTGAAGTGATGAAACCCTGGCTTGTTGTATCAGCATTGCAAATCACTTTACACTGATTCACTATCATTATTACTATCATTAGACCAATCAGATTGCTGTGGAAATAATAGGCCTTAACATTTTGAATCTGTACCATGCAGTCCTTCACAACCTGCTTTTCCGGCCACAAGTAATGAAGCCACTAAGTATCATGAAGTTGATAATTTAACAGGAAATATTGCCCTGGTTCCACTGATCACCATCCACTAACTGATGTCATCTGTTGTTTTCTCATTTAGGATCTGCTGCTGTCGAATGCCAAAATAAAATGAAGTCTCATTTGAAGAAGAAGTTCAGGTGTGTGTTTGAGGGAATCGCTAAAGCAGGACAGCGAACAGATCTGAACGACTTCTACACAGAGATCTTCATCACAGAGAGAGGTAGTGGAGAGGTCAACAAGGAACATGAGGTCAGACTGATTGAAACCGCTTCCAGGAAACCAGCCAAGGAAGAAACACCAATCAGATGTGAAGACATCTTTAAACCCTTACCTGGACACGATCAACCAATAAGAACAATGATGACGACTGGAGTGGCCGGCATTGGTAAAACCGTCTTAACACACAAGTTCACTCTGGACTGGGCTGAGGGCAAAACCAACCAGGACATACACTTCACATTTCTCCTCACTTTCAGAGTGCTGAATGTACTGAAAGGGAAAGAGTTTAGCTTGGTGGAACTTCTTCATCTACTCTTTATTGAGACCAAAGAAGCAGGAATCTGCAGATTCGACCGGTTCCAAGTTGTCTTCATCTTGGATGGTCTGGATGAGTGTCGACTTCCTCTGGACTTCCAGAACAACCCGATCTGGACGGATGTCACAAAGTCCACCTCGGTAGACGTGCTGCTGACCAACCTCATCAGGGGCGACCTGCTTCCCTCCGCTCCCATCTGGATAACCACACGCCCTGCGGCAGCCAATCAGATCCCTGCTGAGTGTGTTGACATGGTGACAGAGGTGAGGGGGTTCACCGACCAACAGAAGGAGGAGTACTTCAGGAAGAGATTCAGAGAGGAGACGATGGCCAACACAATCATCTCCCACGTCAAGAAATCACGAAGCCTCCACATCATGTGTCACATCCCAGTCTTCTGTTGGATCACTGCTTCAGTTCTGGAGGACATCTTCAAAAATTCCCAGATCGAAGAGATGCCCAAGACCGTGACTCAGATGTACAGCCACTTCCTGAGGGTTCAGTCCATACAGGGGGACAGGAAGTACCATGGGAGGGCTGAAACAGATCCAGACTGGAGATCAGAGAGCAGGGAGATCATTGTTTCTCTAGGAAAACTGGCTTTTAACCAGCTGGAGAGTGGCAACCTGATCTTCTACGAGGCAGATATGGCAGAGTGTGACATCGATATCAGAGCAGCCTCAGTGTACTCAGGAGTGTTCACCCAGATCTTTAAAGAGGAGTGTGGGCTGTACCAGGACAAGGTGTTCTGCTTTGTCCATCTGAGCATCCAGGAGTTTGTGGCTGCCCTTTATGTCTTTATGTCCTTCATCGATACTGGTGTTAATCTGCTCTCAACCACCAGGAAAGATAAACTCCTCCTCTACCAGAGTGCTGTGGACAAGGCCTTACAGAGTGAGAACGGACACCTGGACTTGTTCCTCCGCTTCCTCCTGGGCCTCTCTCTGGAGACCAATCAGATTGTCCTACGAGGTCTGCTGGGACAGAAAGAAAGATCACTGACCACTCAGATTAAAACAGGTCTGCTGCGACTGACAGGAAGTAGCTCACAGACCAATAAGGGAACAGTGTCTTACATCAAGAAGAAGATAAAAGGAGACCTATCTCCAGAGAGAAGCATCAATCTGTTCCACTGTCTGAATGAGCTGAACGACTGTTCTCTAGTGAAGGAGATCCAACAGTACCTGACATCAGGAAGTCTCTCCGGAGAATCTCTCTCCCCTGCTCAGTGGTCTGCTCTGGTCTTCCTCCTACTGACATCAGAAGAGGAGCTGGACGTGTTTGACCTGAAGAAATACTCTGCTTCAGAAGATGGTCTTCTGAGGCTGCTGCCAGTGGTCAAAGCCTCCAAAACATCTCTGTAGGTTCACTAATAACATGTATTACAATACACACTACAAAATATAAATGAAAGTGGAATGTAAGGTTAAAATAATATGAAAAAGATCTCTGTAGGTTCATAACAACATGTATTACTATTTTACTCATAACAGAATAAACATACTAGTTCTAATAACGTACAAAACATGACTGTAGGTATCCTAATAACGTTTAATGTATTACAGTACACATAAGAGAATATTCACAACAATAGAATATAGAAGACATTTTCAATCTCAACTTCACAGTTCCTAACCTGTTCTCTTTATTACGTGTGCAGGCTGAATGCCTGCCATCTGTCGGAGAGATGCTGTGAAGCTCTGGCCTCAGTTCTCAGCTCCAAGTCGTCTAGTCTGAGAGAGCTGGACCTGAGTAACAATGATCTGCA